>NC_062969.1:37290387-37311298 GCF_023119035.1 Salvia hispanica | reverse complement strand
ATTAAGGGATATAGAATTAGATTTGATGAGATAAGTTTGTTAAGAAAAGAAAATTTGTGGTTGAATGAACAGACTACCTTATTCCCAAGAATAACTGATTAGTTATTCTTTTGATGGTGCATATTACTAACTATTATAAATGGCAGATTAAATTAAATGCGTAGGCTATATAACTTTATCTTGTAATTAATAGTATTAGAAGAACACAAGTATGGTCTATGAGCAGCCTCCACATAAGCAGTTGCAGATGTATGGGTAAGAAAGAAGAAGGAAAAGTTATTCACGCTTCATAAAAACTTTACACTAATGAATTACAAATTTAGACAAATATGACAAAATTGCAAGTAAGCCATCATTCATTCCAGACAAAATAGCAAAACAATATACACGAGAAGGAGGAGGGGAGAGAGAGAGAGAGGAAATTATATATGTTGATGCATGTTCCCGTAGAAGAGAAGATGTATTGTATTGTAGTGAAGATAGATAGTGACATGATAATTTGGCAAAAGAGTATTCCTTTTCAGAGAAGAGCATTGAATTGGAACTCTAAAAAACACAGATGATGAAAGAAAAGCAAATTAAACATTAATGGTATTGAACATAAATGTGGTCAAGCCTCACACCACAGTGCTGCCCAACTGTGAACCCTTATTTCCCACCGGCGAATGCCCTTCTCTCGTTCGCAACGCCTCTTCGCCACGTGTCCTCTACACTCCTCTCTATATATTAATCCCTTCACTTCTCCTTTTATTTCTTAACAACAACACCTATACCAAAAATATCTCAACATGGAACTCGGAGGGAACAATGGAGGAGGAGGCTTCTTCCATGGCTACCGCAGGCTCCCTACACCTATACCACAGTTGCAGCCGTCGCCGGAAGAGAGAAGAATGAAGAAAGGAGAATGAGAATGATGAAAGGAGAACGATTATAGTTTACTCTTTTTTTATTTTATTTTGAGGTTAATTAGAAATGTTGGTGGCATTATCCTTATTTTGCTTTACACAATACAGAGAATGAGGATAGAAATATGAAATATAAATTGGTTGAGACTATGTTAATTACATCATCAGTCTCACGTAAGAAACAAAAAAGATGGTTGCCAATTCATTACATAATTCCGGAATTTCATATTAATGCACCACCTCAGTTTTACTTTTTCTTCTAATAAAAGGGGCATCTTATCTGCAAAGACTCACTCATTCTCACTCTCACACCACCACCATTTAGGCTTAGATTTGAAGGAGTGATGGATTTCGACCATAAAGGGTTCGCAGCGATAACAATGTTGCTGCTGTGGTTGACGGCCTTAGCAATATATCCTCATTTTATGGAGCCTGAACCTCCTACTTCGATGGCTCTATTAATTTCTATTTTTCCCATGACTGTTGTTGTCTACTCCTTATTCATGGCCGTCTTTGTTTGGTAAATCTACTCTCTTTTATTTTCCATCTTAAACAGACAAATAGAGTAAATAAGTATGCACCATGGTGTGTACCAGATCTCTTAGATGATCAGTGTGAGAAATGATGTATGTCCATCTCTGTAACTCTCTCTATGTCTGAAAAGTGAAAGGGAAGGTTCTTGTGTTTTCAATTTTTATCTGAATTATTATGCATTATTTTGACAATAGATAGATTTACATATATTATGTGTTACTATCGGGCGCATTTTTAATTCCAATCATGGCGGGTGCTCTAAAAAGTGATTTTCTGTCGTATTTATATAAAAAAAAGCGCGCTAAACGAGTCGCGGCAACCATTTAAAAGAATCTATAAATATTGTTTTCTCTTGTAAAACAAGCGCGAAATAGTTAGAATAAAATAACAAATATCGTTTAACCCGTTAAATATAAGTGTGAGATCCCGATAAGCGGACACAATAAAGAGGAAGGAAGGGCATAAGTTACTACCTAATTTTTCTCCTTTTTTGCTTATAATTTTGGTAAATAATAAAAAAATCCACTTTATTGAATAATACCTAGAAAATTATAAAAAATACTAATAGAGTGTCTATCAATATTTTTTTCAAGCGTCCACTATTAGGCACCACCACCAGCTTTAAATGATAAACTAGAAAATTTACAAAGATGCAGTTTCTATTTAAACTAAAATCAGTAAGGAGGCGCCCAAATCATTTTGTCCTGCCAATGTTTATCAACAAACAATAATTGGAAGAAGATATCAAAGGCCTTTCTTTAGTTGAATCTAATCTGATGGTATTAATCAAATTTGCCAAAAGTAAGAAATATAGTAAATAATCTCTTATTTTCTCTTTCGTATATATCCCCTTAAATAAGATGCACTTTTCCCCCTTAATAATATATTAATAAACATATTATAGTCTCAAATTAAATCATACTCAAAATTAAGTCTGGAGAAATTTGAAGAAAGAAGATTCTCGCATGTATTTTTCAAAAATCCCATTATAAATTTTCAAAGCTTCTCTATCCCTTTAACACTTTCCTTACTCCTGTGATTTTGTCTTTTCTTGAGTCAAGAGATATGTTGGATATTTTAGAGTAATTGGGTTAACTTGATTGATCAGTATTATCATAATGATACATCATATAAGTATGGAAGTGCAGAGTGAACGCTTATTTGAATTCATTATGATGGACGGGGGTCCGGGGGCCGGGTAGCAGGGTCCAAGGGGCATAACCCTTTTTTATTTCCAACGAAGTTGCTGTGTAAGAAATTCATCCGAAAATGTAATTTCTGAAAGTCAAAGGACTAATTTGCAATTTCAAAAACCTTTTGAAAATTAGTTATTTTCGGTTTTCCCCTAACAGATGCACTGGTTCATCTTCTTCTTAATCTGATCGATTCTTTTGGTTCCATATACTTCTCGAACATCAACATACAGAAGCTCTGATTTCTCTGAATTGTATCCGATCAAATATTTTGGTAGAACCACCGAAATTGATTTGATCTGAAAGTGATTTATCACGACTTTCAGATTATCCGTTTTTGTTCAATATTCAAAATCTCCCTAACAAGATATGGCCTGCAACGACACCAGTAACTGCTTTGTGAAACTTAATTAATAGTTTCTTCCCATTGCAATTTAATTAATTTATTCACCTCAAACCCTTGTTTTTAATTTTCGTATTGAATTTTTTTTAATTTATGGCATAAAGTATATATTTTCGTGGTTGATGCTGTATAGAATTATAAATCTCTAAACTCTCGAACAAGGGGTATACAATTTGACATGATGAAATAAGTTAGTTCAGTAAAGCAATTTTCGTATTAAGATTGAGTTTTACGTAGATCAAAAGTAAAGACTAATCAATATGTTTTAACTGGATGGTATGAATAGGAGAAAATTTTAATTTTGTAATCAATAATTCATAATTGATCTATGCTATTAGACTATTAGTATAGGAATGATAAGACAGTCTAAGATAATTATGCAATGATAGGTTTTAAAATGTGGGACTCTTAATCGTGGGCGGACCGAAATAGAAAAGTGTGACTCTTAATCGGAGACGGAGGAAGTACAAAATATGATAAGAATCAAGATAATGATTGATTTAATTGGTGTTGATTGGTTGATACGATGAAAAATAAGATAAAGTTAAATACTACTCCCTCCGTTCTACAAGAATATGCATTCTTTTTTTTTATAGTTCGTCCCATAAGAATATATACTTTCTAATTTTGTAAAAAAAATTCTCTCTAATGAGGTGAGACTCATTCTCCACTAACAATACTTTAATTACTTTTTCACTGTACCTCTCTCTTACTTTATCAATTTTGCATCAAAACTCGTGCTGAACCCAAAGTGCATATTCTTTAGGGACAAAGGGAGTGTATTATTCCCTCAATTCTATGTTTATAGAGTCATTTTACTATTTTGGAAAGTTTCAAGTTAACTGACTCATTTCTATTTTTGGCAAAAAGTAATCATCTCTGTTACTTTATTCACCATCCACTTAATACATTATTCTTAAACTATGTGCCGAGGGTAATACATTTGATAGAATAGATTGCTTAGTAGATAAAATAACATTTTTGTCCTTTGAATTTATATAATTAATTATATTATATAGCACTTCCTCCATCTCTCAAAATTTGTCACTTATTTTCATTTTGTTTCGTTCCTAAAAATTTATCACCTTTCACTTTTACCATTTTTTGTAGTGGATCCCACATTCCATTAACTTGTTTTCACTCACATTTTATTATAAAACACGCCATTAACTTTTTCCAACTTACTTTCTATTTCATTTTTTAACTCATGTCAGGTCAAATGGTGACAATTATAAGGGATGGAGGGAGTATTACTGAATTGACCATTTTTTGGGCAGTTACATTAGCATGAATTTATATAATTTAAATTTTTTATTTTTTATTGACTTTTTTAAGCTAAAAGTAAGTGAGGTGTTACAGATCAAATATGAAATGACAATTTTGTTCTTGTGCAATATAAAATTGTTCATGACATTTTAAAAAGTAAAATAAATTATTAAAATTTTAAAAAATATAATTAAAATAAAAAAAGTTACTCTCTTCATCTCAAATTACTTGAGTTGTAGAATACCATTTTAGGCTATCTCAAACTAATTGATATCTTTTTTTTTATGGCCAAAAATAAAACATCAGTGTCAAGTTATTTTATTCTCTCATAATTTACTCTCTCTTCTCTTTTACACTTTATTTTCGCTTATTTATTATTTTATCTTTATTTAAACCACTAAACATAAATTTCTTAAAATTAATTGTATTCAGTATTCCATATTCGATATAGAAGATGTCACAGAAGTTCCATTGCCAATCAAGAACGTATAAGTATATGTACATCACTCACTGGATGTAATATACAACTCTCACCACTCTCCACACATACTGATAATACCAAGAGCATAAACTCTCTCTCAATCTTCTTTGTTATGATGTATACATAGATATATATGTGTAGCATGTAGGTAGGGTGCATGATTGTGACTTTGTGAGTAAAGCGGGGAAAGAAGGAAGGTTATAGGGAGTTTAGAGAGGAGGGGTGAGATGTATCTTGTGGGTGGTATAGGTGCGGGATGCCTTGACCAGTGGAGCTCAGCGAGATGGGCTTATTATGCTTTGCGGCGCAAGCTTTTCGACAAGGAGAAGTCGGTGGGATATGAACCACTCTCACATGGCAAACCTTTTCCAAGTTGGGAACGGCATGGAGATGCGAAGGAAGATCTACCGCGAACTTTCCAGAACCATCCGTCCTACCTTTTTTTTCCATGTCATGTCAGAAATGCCAACGTTGCAAATTAAACTTATATTAAAACGATGTCTTCTTTGATAGAAGAAGATAATGGAGATACATAAAATAAATATTACTCCTATTATTGAATTTTTCTCTGGTAATGAAACATACCCGATTAATCTAGGCTCAGAAATTTTTATTAGTGAATTATATTACTAGCATATAAATTGTATAAATACATTTTTCTAGAAAGCAATTATTAATATGAAAAATAAAATGATTTCTTATCACTACAAAAAAGGGCTATTTACCGAGCACCGTTACCAAGCACAGTTAAATGTGCTCGGAAAATAGCGAGCATCTTCAACTATGCTCGGCAAAGGTGCTCGGCAATATCAGAAACAGGAGTGTTAACTCCGAGCAATTTCGGAGCAGGTCAACGTGCTCGGCCTTGCAATCAATCAACAATGGCAAGCACCATATATGTGCTCGGAGAACGGCGAGCACAGAAGATGTGCTCGGGATATATTAAAATAAAGACTTATGAAATTATTCATGGAATATATACATTTTCCACTTATTTAACTACAACAAGAATTTAAAACATGTCGATATTACATATCAATATTATGAAGCAATATAATATCTCGTAAAATTTGCATTCCTTCACCATAAATGTGTGTGAAAATATAAAAATTTATTATAAACATATAATATTAATATTTTCAAGCACTGCCGAGCACCACATATGTGCTCGGATAATGCCGAGTACCATATATGTGCTCGGAAATATACAAAACAAAAATCAATAATTATTCAACAACAAGAAGAATATAAAACATTATAAATATTACATATCAATATTTTGAAGAAATAAAATATCTTGGAAAATTTGCATATAGATCCTTCACCATAAATGTGTGTGAAAATATAAAAATTTATTTTAAACATATAATATCAATATTTTTTAGCACTGCCGAGCACATGTGCTCGGAAAATGCCGAGTACCATATATATGCTCGGAAATATACAAAACAAAAATCAATAATTATTCAACAACAAGAAGAATATATAAAACATTATAAATATTACATATCTATATTTTAAAGTAAGAAAATATCTCGGAAATTTGCATAAGGATCCTTCACCACAAATGAGTATGAAAATATTAAAATTTAATTTAAACATATAATATGCTAGTAATATATTTTTAAGAAATGCCGAGCACCACACATGTGCTCGGAAAATGCCGAGTACCTTATATGTGCTCCGAAATATAAAAAAAAATCAATAATTATTCAACAACAAGAAGAATATAAAATATTATAATATTACATATCAATATTTTGAAGTAAGAAAATATCTCGGAAAATTTGCATATGGATCCTTCACCATAAAAGTGTATGAAAATATTAAAATTTATTTAAACATATAATATGCTAGTATTATATTTTTAAGAAATGCCGAGCACCACTTATGTACTCGGAAAATGCCGAGTTCCATATATGTGCTCAGAAATATACAAAAAAAAAATCAATAATTATTTAACAACAAGAAGAATATAAAATATTATAATATTACATATCAATATTTTGAATAAACTATCTCGGAAAATTTGCATATGGATCCTTCACTTGAAAATATTAAAATTTATTTTAAACATATACTATGCTAGTATTATATTTTTATGAAATGCCGAACACCACTTATGTAACATCCCGGAATTTAGAACCCTAATCTTTGAGCCCTAGAATTAATTATGGATGACGTGGAATCGAGAATGCATTTATTTCATGAGATGTTATGGTCGATTTGAGTTTAGGGTTTGTGTTGAAAGTTTGAAAAGTCAAACTATTTGATTTAATGATGTGGCATGTGATTTATTTATTGGTGAGATTATGTGGCAATTAATTGTTTAAGGGTGAGTGAGAATATTAGAGAAAATTTCCATAAATACTTGTCACCCTAATTCTTGAAATTTTCGAACCCTAGACCCCTTTGAAGAGAAATTCTATTTTCTTCCGGAATTTATTTAATCCTTGGGATATTTATCCAGATTAAATTCCAAGAGCCAATTATTTCCTTGTTTAGAGATGTAAAAATCGAGCCCCCTTATTTTTCTAGTGATTTTCGAAAATCACCATATTTGGGAAGGAAGGAATTATTTTATTTGACTCCTCACTTGATTTCCTTCCATACCTAGAATTTAATTATTCTACCAAATCTTTCCATACCTCAAGAGATCTTACCTTACCTTATTCTAGGCAATATTTGAAAATCCATGCCTTATTTAATTAGGCATAGGAGGCGCCATTTTTTACTCCAAGAATAGGAGAATTCTTATTTTATTTTGTTCCATAATATTTTATTCTATATGGAAAAATACCAAAACAAAATCTTGGCTATTTAGAAGCCATAATTTTCGAAACCTATGGGATTTGCCCTAGGATCTATTTTTGTTAATTCTTCTTCCCTACTTCACAATATTATTTTATTTTATTTTATTTGGGGAGAATGAGATCTTGCCAAATATTCTATTCTAATTACCTAAAGATCTTGTTGAACTCTATAAATAAGAACCAAAACCCCAACCCTAGCCCCCATATTTTCGGCCCCCACCTCCCACACACTCTCTCAAATTTTCTTCTTCTACTCTCCAATATTTTGCTATCTTTTGGAGAAGAATTGAAGTTTAATCCAAGAACTTTGAAGAATCAAGGCTAATACTTGTTTTCTACCGATCGTTTTTCTCAAAAAGGTATTTTTGTTTAAGAGTGATGCTTGTTCTCCTTCTACCTCTTCTTTTTCTTCTTCTAACCGATTAATCGGTCTTCTTGAACCCTCATGCATCTTGGTTGAGTGAAAGAGGGATAAAAAGGGATGAGGGAACATGTGTATGTGTGTGTGCCGTGTGTGTGTGCGTGGCGTGTGTGTGTGTGTGCCGTGTGTGTGTGTGTGTGTTGTTGTGTTGTGTAGTGTGTGTTTGATGGTTAAATAATCTTGTGTGATAAACATGGTCTTGATTAATTGGTAATGATAAGATAAATCGTTGGGAAGAGGGAAAAGTAATGAGACATGCATGAGTAAGACTAGTATTGAACCTAATTTGCGATATGTGCCTATGTGATTAAAAGGTGAAACTTTGGTTGCGAAGCCGGATAACGGAAAAGCGAAACTACTTGAAAACTAAGCAATCGAGGTGGGCTTTACTCTTAAAACTCTCTTTTATTTTGTCAAAAGTATTGATTGGTGGTATAAGGGTGGTTTAACTGTTATGCCATGCCTATGTCTGTTTTATTGTGATATTGTGTGCCTGATGCCTAGTTTGTGAGTTCGCTCCATTGGGCTATATGGCTATGGATAAGTTTATACGAATTCGGGTCTAAGTATGGGCCGCAAGCCCTACCAGGCTGTGTACACGAGGGGATCGGGAGCCGTCCTTGCTAGTCGGCCGGTCTCGTGGGCGAAAAGTGTGGCCACATTTTCGTCGCACCATGGAATGATTGTGATTGTGGTTTATGTTGAGGAAAATGGGGAGTTATTTTGACTGGCCAGTCTATGGAAAATATATTTTGTGATACTCGTGATATTCTTTTATAACTGCTTAAAAACTCGAGTTCACTTGGTAAGGGTGGCATAACTTATAAAATGTTTTGGCAATGAGCTCACTGAGTATTTCAAAATACTCAGCCCTGCATGTGTTTTCCTTATGTGCAGGTTGAATGATTACGAGCGGTGGCGGGTGTTGAGCAGCTTAATTAATTAATATGGATATGTTGAACCCTAAGTGTAGTTGTGTCACCATACATAGCTATGCTTTTCTCTTGGTCGTTTTCCGCTGAATTTTTTATACTCTTTAGAACTTCTTTTTGGAATATTTGCATCTTACTTTCGGTTGTGGCCTTAGCCCTTTTCTCGTGATTTTGTCTTGGATACTATGTCGTACTCTTAAGGTTTTGACCATCATTTATGATATCTATCTTCCTTTGAACTTCTAGGTTAAGTTGTTGCATTAAATACTCTGATATTTCTTCCATTTTCTTTTGGTTAGTACTCTTTAAATGAAACCCTAGCCTATGTTTACTTCTTGGGAGTCGGTTTTGGGTAACAACAGCCGCATTTATTGTACCCTAGGAGGGCGGGCTGTTACAACTTATGTTCTCGGAAAATGCCGAGTACCATATATGTGCTCGGAAATATACAAAAAAAAAATCAATAATTATTCAACAACAAGAAGAATATAAAACATTATAAATATTACATATCAATATTTTGAAGTAATAAAATATCTCGGAAAATTTGCATATGGATCCTTCACCATAAATGAGTATGAAAATATTAAAATTTATTTTAAACATATAATAATGCTAGTATTATATTTTCATGAAATGCCGAGCACCATATAAGTACTCGGAGAATGCCGAGTACCACATATGTGCTCGGAAAATGCCAGAGTACCATATATGTGCTAGGAAATATTAAAAAAAAATCAATAATTATTCAACAACAAGAAGAATATAAATCATTATACATATTACATATCAATATTATGAAGCAACACAATATCTTGTAAAATTTGCATTCCTTCGCCATAAATGGGTATGAAAATACAAAAAATTATTTTAAACATATAATATCAATATTTTTAAGCACTGCCGAGCACCACATATGTGCTCAGAAAATGCCGAGTACCATCGGAAGTATACAAAAAAAATTATTAATAATTATTCAACAACAAAAACAATTTAAAACATTATAAATTTTACTTTGAACATCAAATTTAACATTTTTAAGCAATAATGCCGAGCACCATATATGCGCTTGGAAAATGCCAAGCACATTATTAGTGCTCGAAAATATTAAAAAAATATCCTAATAATTATTATTCAACAACAACAATAATGGTTTAAAACATGTCAATATTTTTTATTAGTGCATAGAAATATCTCGAAAAAATTGCATATATAAATTTTTGTGGATCATTCACAATAAATATTTAAATTTATTTTGAACATAAAATATTAACATTTTTAAGCAACAATGCCGAGCACCATATATGTGCTTGGAAAATGCCGAGCACATTATTAGTGCTCGGAAATATTAAAAAAATATATACTAATAAATAATATTCAACAACAACAATAATGGTTTAAAACATGTCAATATTTTTTATTAGTGCATAGAAATATCTCGAAAAATTTGCATATATAAATTTTTGTGGATCATTCACAATAAATATTTAAATTTATTTTGAACATAAAATATTAACATTTTTAAGCAATAATGCTGAGCACCATATATGTGCTTAGAAAAAACCGAGCATAATATATGTGCTCGGAAATATTAAAAATATATAATAAATAATATTCAACAACAACAATAATGGTTTAAAATATGTCAATATTTTTTATTAGTGCATAGAAATATCTCGAAAAATTTACATATATATATATATATAAAAATTTGCGGATCATTCACAATAAATATTAAAATTTATTTGAACATAAAATATTAACATTTTTAAGCAATAATGCTGAGCACCATATATGTGCTTGGAAAAAACCGAGCATAATATATGTGCTCGAAAATATTAAAAATATATAATAAATAATATTCAACAACAACAATAATGGTTTAAAATATGTCAATTTTTTTATTAGTGCATAGAAATATCTCGAAAAATTTACATATATATATAAAAATTTGCGGATCATTCACAATAAATATTAAAATTTATTTTGAACATAAAATATTAACATTTTTAAGCAATAATGCTGAGCACCATATATGTGCTTGGAAAAAACCGAGCATAATATATGTGCCCGGAAATATTAAAAACATATAATAAATAATATTCAACAACAACAATAATGGTTTAAAATATGTCAATATTTTTTATTAGTGCATAGAAATATCTCGAAAAATTTACATATATATATAAAAATTTGCGGATCATTCACAATAAATATTAAAATTTATTTTGAACATAAAATATTAACATTTTAAAGAAATAATGTTGGGCACCATATATGTGCTTGGAAAAAACCGAGCATAATATATGTGCTCGGAAATATTAAAAATATCTAATAAATAATATTCAACAACAACAATAATGGTTTAAAATATGTCAATATATTTTATTAGTGCATAGAAATATCTCGAAAAATTTACATATATATATATAAAAATTTGCGGATCATTCACAATAAATATTAAAATTTATTTTGAACATAAAATATTAACATTTTTAAGCAATAATGCCGAGCACCATATATGTGCTTGGAAAATACCTTACAAAAAATATTTAATTATTTAACAACAATAATAATTTATTTTAATATACAATATCAATATTTTTAAATAATAGTTCTGAGGACCAGATATGTGCTTGGCAATTGCCGAGTACCATATTAAGTGCTCGTTTAAAATTTATTTTGACTAGGCATACTGCAATTAGTTAATTTCCCGAGCATCATTAGGGTGCTTGGAATGCCAGTTAAAACCGCGAAATATGTATGTACATATATATATAACTCCTCTCTCCGCCGTTCTGGAAAACCGCCTTATCTTTACCCTCTCGATTTCTCTTCCCATCGGTCAATCGGCAGTTTCCCTCTCATCTCTCTACCGCCATCACGAGCCGCCTTATTTCCACCGAGAGACTCCTCACCCAGCCGGTCTCTCTCCCTCACACTATTTCTAAGGTGCAATCCCTTTCTCTCTTAATTTTAATTTTGCTTTGATGAATTTGGTTCAATTTCGTGTAATTTGAAATGCAATTGTATATAGTTGTTGTAATTTCAGATGCAATTTGTATGCAATTGTTGTAATTTCATATGATTCTCTAATACATGGTATTTTAGAGATGTTGGACTAGAGATTCTCACTGGATAATCTAAAATTGAAAACATACAACAATGAATAACATTAAAGAGTGAGGCAACAGAAGATATACCTATGGAGGATCAGTGGCGGACGCAGGATTATTATACTGGGGGTTTCAAACTACTGTAACAATTGTTACATATTTTTGGTGTCAATATAGGCAGAAACAATCCCAATACGAACAAGTATAATACATGCTATATTTATATGAGGCTAAATAATATTGAAGAATATTTTAAAAAATAAAAATATAACTTTAAAATTAAATTTACTACTATAGTATAATATCTCTGTTCTTTGCTAATTGAAACACTTTTTTTGGACACGGAGATTAAGAATAATGTGTTTAGTGAATGGTAAATAAAGTAAGAAAGATGAAGAGAGAATAAAGTAAAAGAGAAAGAAACTTTTTGGCATAAATAGAAATGACTTAATTATTTTGGAACTTTTAAAATAAAAAAAATGACTCCATTAATATAGAATGAAGAGAGTATATTTTGATGAGGCTTAATAATTAAAGTCCACAAAAAGCACAAATATAAATGTATAACAAACAATGAGAAAAAACTACTTCTACATGAAAATTAAAATACAAACAGCAAACATAGAGAAATGAGAAAGCTGAAAAACATAAAAAAAAAAATAGAACTATTTTCGGTGAACCCCAGATCTCTGGGATGAAAGAGCACCTTATTAACCAACTGGGCTATGTCGAATTTTGGTTAGCACTGTATAAATATGTAATATATATTTCAAAATTGTTGGGGGTTCCAGTGGACCCCCGAGGCCCTCTATATGTCCGCCACTGGGGAGGATGAATGGGGCCGCAAACTTATACAACATGCAGATTGGAGAAGTGCGAGCGGATTCAAATTAGCTTAATGGTGTAGAAGGAATAGTATAATAAAGCAATTGTAAAACTATTTTCTCTAATTTAATGTTATTTTAATTTTGTTTTCTTCATTTATTCATTAAATTATTTTGATCTTTTATTAATTTTTAAAACAATAAATAATAAATTTTAAAAAAATTAAAACAAAAATAACATGTTCCGAGGACTTATATGTGCTTGGATATGTTTCAGAGCTATCAGCTCGAAAATTCCGAGCATATGTGCATGTAATCGGAATTTCCGAGCACATAGAGGTACTCGCGAATTTCCGATCACACGCAAATTCAGCCGAGTATTCCAAGCACAACAAGGTGCTTGGAATTATCACAGTTGACCAGTTTGGCGAGCACTATCGTTGCTCGGATAAAATTTCCGATGAAGCAAATACCAAGCACTTGAATTGGTGCTCGGTAAACACTATTTATTTTGTTATGCTACTCGGAATGCAAAAACATGTTTGGTTTATATATTTATAACACTAGAATTGATCTTTCACGAAATCATTTACTAATATTCAACATATTGTCTGAAACTTGGGTATGAAAAGCTCTCAATCCTAATCATAATTGCACAAATTTTCCATAGACCAAGCACATATTAATTTTGTAAATTTACCTTGCAGAGAAGTTCACAAACCTAATCCCTCACCTATATAATGGCAATTATATTTTTATTTAAAACGTCGTCATTTTAATATTCCATCTAAACTGTCACACTAGCGCTTCCGATGAACAACACTTCAAATACAATGGAGTAAAAAAAGATTGGAGGATAAATTAAAAAAAAAAACTAAAACTTTATGTATTTAAATTAGTTAGGGATATTGGCTCCTAATATCATAGAACTTTCACAAAGTTGGGTTTTTCCACAAACTTTCAAATTGATAAATAATATCACGAACTTTGCTCGAGTTTGTTATTTCTCACCAACGAAAAAAATTCGCTTTATTAATGGACTTAAGAACAAATTTGGAGGATGTGCTTTAATAAAAACTATCCTCAAAGATTGAAGAACTTGAAGATCTCGAAGTTGTTGTCGAAAAATTACGAAAAATAAATCCTTATCATGATATTGTTTGCCGGAATTTTTTCGCCGGTGGGAAATAACAAATTCAGATAAAGTTCGTAATATTATTTGTCAATTTGAAAATTCATGGAAAAAAAATCCAACTTTTCAATAGTTCCATGATATTAGAAGCCAGTAATCCTTTATATTATAAATATTTGAGGGAAATCATAAAATGTCAAAATTTGTTTATTTATAGCAATTG
This sequence comes from Salvia hispanica, assembly GCF_023119035.1. NCBI lineage: Eukaryota > Viridiplantae > Streptophyta > Magnoliopsida > Lamiales > Lamiaceae > Salvia > Salvia hispanica. Next base: position 37,297,055 of record NC_062969.1, on the reverse strand, counting down.
CCTTTTTTTCTCATTTTCAATGATTGATCTAATTTGTCACACTACAACTTTTGACAAATACGTAGAATTCACAAAAAAAATTAGAAAAAAGGCCAAAAATAATAGTACTCCATAAAAGTTTATGTATTTATTTATAGATAAATTAGTAGTAACTTTTTAATCTATAAAACTCCGTAACAAATTTTATGGGCTGCACAAACCTTTGATGAGTAATTATATATTTATATTCATAGGCAACAAATAAAAAGTACATTATTTCAAAAATTATAAAATTTGATCAAATTCTATTTAAATATTTTAAAAATTAATTATAAATTACGAATTTTATAAATTAAGAAATATTTATGATTTCAAATTTCTACGGAATAAGTCAATACCCAAGAGTTTTATCACAAAAAAACAGCAGAATAGTAGGCGGATTACCGGCGGCCAGCCAAGAATACACTGGATTAGCCGCTAAAAGACGCAGGCCATCAATTCATTTTTTTTTATTTAATTAGAATCTGACTGAGATTTTTTTTTTTTTTTCAATGTTATTCAAGAGAATGTGAAATTGTGAATTCAATTTCAAAAGTTCAATTTGACAGTTGTGGAGATGGGAACGAAGTTAATTCAATGGCCTTTTTGTCTATAAAGCATTGAATTCGTGTTTTGGTGCCACTTTCCCATCTATATCTACAATTATTATTGAGTTTACCCCAATTTAATTACTATCTACAATTCAAACCCATATACTCCTACTATTTGTTTTAGGCATACGAGCCTTTTCTTCATATCAGCTTTTATATTTTATAAGTAATTAGTAATCATATGATAGTCGTGTTGATACATTATATATTGATCAAGCAAGAGACCCAAATGGCCAAATTATCTCTATCAATGAATTTTCAAAAAATATGGTCAATTTAGTTTCTGATCAATGGTTGGAATCCGTATCTATAACTAAGTTATGAAATGTAGTATATTCAATTGGTTATGGAATTTTATTTTGTTATAAAATGAATATATAATTTGTATTTTGTAGTACTATCATTCAAAGTTTAAGTTCAATTTTAGATCAAATTGTATCCCATACAACAATCTAAATACACGAAGAGCTCAGGTAATCCCATGAGAAGAGGAGGAATGTTTTGATTGGCAATTTGTTTGGCTTTGTTACTCGATTGTGGAGTGTGCTTTGGGTGACATGATCATATCTCAGTTGCTCAAGTACTTTTGTTTTCTATCCTTTCTGCAACGTGTTATTTTTTATTTCTAGTTGGTTGCGGTTTATTTGTCAACCTTTCAGTCTTCCCTCTTGTCTATGTCGCTTAGGCTGTTGTTGGGAGCATTGTTTTTGGGGGCTTTGACATACTATCCTTGTGTTTGTTATCTTTTCTATGTTGTGGACCTATTGCTCATTATCTAGATTGACTTAGAGCATTTTTAATGTATCAATAATAAATAAAATCTCAATAAATAACACGTCTAAATTAGGTAAAGTGGACATACAACTACTAACATATTCAACCGACTACTTTACTTCTTAAGGAGACATGACATTGAATGATGACATGGAGGGGACCTGAGGCCTGACCCGGACAAGGATTATGGTTGTGGATGCTCTAATATTATGGATTTTGGCATCTTTTCCTCCTTCCAAAATGGTGTTTTCCCCTTATACATTCATTAAGTGTTTGATTTGTCCTCGAAGTGTTGTGCATGTGAAGCTTTCAAGTTAGGTAATTTGTGATGCCGTCAGGTTGGGCAGTTTGGGAGCTAATCAAGTCGGGTCAAACTCGGCTTGATGGAGCTCGAGTCAAATAGCTGCCAAATGCTTTTCTAAATAGGAATACTCGAACTCAATTTTTTCTCATATCATGTCGGAAATGCCAATGTTGCAAATTATATTGATCATTAAAACAACGTCTTCTTAAATAGAAGATGGTAATCGAGATACATAAAATAAATATTACTACTATGATTGAAGTTTTCTCTGGTAGGAAAACGTGCGCAATTAATCAGGGTTCAGAAATTTTTATTAGTGAATTATATTACTAAATTATATTTAATATAAAATTGTATAAAAACAATTTTCTAGAAAACAATTACTAGAAAAATAAAATGATTTCTTATGTTACTCGGAATGCAGAAACATACTTTGTATTTATAAATGCTAGAATTGATATTTTACGAAATTATTTACTAATATTTACATTGTTTGCAAGTTGGGTAAAAAACTCTCAATCCTAATCATAATTGTTGGGATTCAACCTCTGATTCAATGCACACAACAAGCAAGAAGTAAAACACACCAATAATTACGTGGTTCGGCAAAGTTTGCCTACATCCACGGAGAAGAATGACGGAGTTTATTGAACAAATATGAAGAAGATGAAATCACTCTACAGTTTGAAGCGCTCTCAACTTTCACTCTGCAAGAGCTTTCCTATCAAACTTGTGCGTGCATGCGTGTGCGTGTGCGCGCGTGTTACAACTCTACAAACTGAATCAATGCGCACGCGCATTGCAACTCTACAAACTGAATCAACTAGCTAATATATGAGAGTTTACGAGAGAGCTACCAACAAACTTCACATCTGCCAAAAAAATCAGTTGTAACTGATTCTTCAACGGCTAGTTTTGGCTCAAAATCTCAGCCCATTTCTTTTCTCTCTTTCCCGAGTCCAAACCGACTTCTAGCTCGATGAGTAGCTCATGTTTGTATGGGCATAACTCCACAATCATTGCACAAATTTCCCCAATAAATTGATCAAACTCATATAATTCTTGCAAATTCACCTTGCAGAGAAGTTCTAGAACCTAATCCCTCATCTACATAATGGCAATATTTTTCTATTTAAAACGACATCATTTTAATATTCCATCTAAATTGTCACAATAGCGCTTCCGATGAACACATCAATTATAATAAAAAAGATTGGAGGAAAAAAAACTTTAAATTTATGTATTTGAATTATAAATATTGGAGAGAAATCATAAAATATCAGAAATTTGTTTATTTGTAGACAATTGCTTTTTTTTCTCGTTTTCAATGATTGATCTAATTTGCCACTCTACAACTTTTGACAAATACGTAAAATTCACAAAAAAAGTTTAGAAAAAGCCAAAAAATATAAAAGTTAGTTTATAAAACTCCGAAAAAATTTATGGGCTGCATAAACCTTTGATAAGTAATTATATTCAATTATTCATAGCCAACAAATAAAAAGTAGGGTAAATTATTTGTAAAATTATAAAATTTGATCAAATTCTGTTTAAATATTTTAAAAATTAATTACTATATAATTAAGAAATATTTATGATTTTTAATTTCTATGGAGTTAGTCAATACTCAAGAGTTACACCACAAAAAACAGCAGAATAGTCGGATTAGCCGCTAGAAGACTCAGGCCATCGTCAATTCATTTTTTTTTATTTAGTTAGAATTTGACTGAGAATTTCTTTTTGCAATGTTATTCAAAGGACCGTAAAATTGTACATGAATTCAATTTCAAAAGCTCAATTTACAGTTGTGGAGATGGGAATGAAGTATTAATTCAATGGCCTTTTTGTCTACAAAGCATTGAATTCGTGTTTTGGTGCCACTTTCCCATCTATATCTTCAATTATTATTGAGTTTAACCCAATTTAATTAATTACTATCTACGATTGATGCCCATAAATGCATTACCGATTTACCGTGGCCAAAAAATACCTTGTTCCATTTATTTAAATGGACCAAAAATTGAACGAAGGCTCTGACCATTTGATTTATTCTAATTGAGAATTCACCCAAATTGAAATCCACAAGCACGACCAATTTCAGTGAGATAGTTGGAACACTAAGATTAGTCTTAAATTTATCACGAGCACTGAAAGTTACAGTACATGAATTGTGTTGATTTAATTTTTTGACTGTCAAATGGCAGGACATAATAAAATTAATCATACATCAAATCAAATATTTCCATCAAACCAATCATCACCAACATCAACATAACCATAGATTCAGCACATACTAGGGTTTCATTTTTCTTATTTTATTTGAGGTTAATTGGAAATGCATGTGGCATTATCCTTTTTTTGCTTTACACAAACGAAGATAGAAATTTAAAATATAAATTGGTTGAGACGATGTAAATTACATCATCAGTCACACATAAGAAACAAAAAAGATGGTTGCCAATTAATTACATATTTCCAGAATTTCATATTAATGCACAACCTCAGTTTTACTTTTTCTTTTAATAAAAGGGGGACTTCCTATCTGCAAAGACTCACTCACTCTCACTCTCACACCACCACCAGTTAGGCTTAGATTTGTAGGAGTGATGGATTTCGACCATAAAGGGTTCGCGGCGATAACAATGTTGTTGTTGTGGCTGACGGCCTTAGCAATATATCCTCATTTTATGCAGCCTGAACCTCCTGCTTCAATGGCTCTATTAATTTCTATTTTTCCCATGACTGCTGTTGTCTATTCCGTATTCATGGCCGTCTTTGTTTGGTAAATCAACTCTCTTTAATTTTCCATCTTAAACAGACATATAGAGTAAATAAGTATGCACCATGTTGTGTACCATATCTCTTAGATGATCAGTGTGAGAAATGATGTATGTCAATTTCTGTAACTCTCTATGTCTGAAAAGTGAAAGAGAAGGTTCTTGTGCTTTCAATTTTATCTGAATTATTACTATGCATTATTTTGCCAATTGACAGATTTACATATACCATGTGTTTGCTATAGGGCGCATTTTTAATTCCCATCATGGCGGGTGCTCCAAAAAGTAGTTTTATGTCGTATTTATAAAAAAAGCGCGCTAAACAAGTCGCGACAAACATTTAAAAGAATCTATAAATATTGTTTTCTAGCATAAAACAGGCGCGAAATGATCAGAATAAAATAACAAATATCATTTAACAAGTGCGAGATCCCGATAAGCGGACACAATAAAGAGGAAGGAAGGGCATAAGTTACTACATATTTTTTTGCCTTTTTTGCTTATAATTTTTGTAAATTATAAAAAAAAAATCCACTTTATTGAATAATACCTAGAAAATTATAAATAATACTAATAGAGTGTCCATCGATATTTTTTCAAGCGTCCACTATTAGACACCACCTCCATCTTTAAATGGTTATACAAGAAAATTTACAAAGATGCAATTTATAATTAAACTAAAATCAGTAATTAAGGAGGCGCCCAAGTCAATCAGTAATTAAGGAGGCGCCCAAGTCATTTTGTCCTGCCTATGTTTATCAACAAACAAGAATTGGAAGATGGTATCAAAGGCCTTTCCTTATAGTTGAATTAAATCCGATGGTATCAATCAAATTTGCCAAAGTAATTAAGGAATAATAGTAAATAATCTCTTATTTTCTCTTTCGTATCCCCTTAAATAAGATGCACTTTTCCCTCTTAATAAACATATTATAGTCTCAAATTAAATCATACTCAAAATTAAGTCTAGAGAAATCTGAAGAAAGAAGATTCTCAGCATGTTTTTTTCAAAAATTCTATTATAAATTTTCAAAGCTCATCTATCCCTTTAACACTTTCCTTACTCCCGTGATTTTGTCTTTTCTTGAGTCAAGGGATATGGCCTGCAAAGACACCAGTAACGGCTTTGTGCAACTTAATAGTTTCTTGCCATTTTAATTTAATTAATTTACTCGCCTCAAACCCTTGTTTTCAATTTTCGTATTGAATATTTTTAAATTATGGCACATATATGTATATATATTTTCGTGGTTTATTGCTGTATAGAATTATAAATCTCTAAACACTCGAACAATTAAGGGATATAGAATTAGATTTGATGAGATAAGTTTGTTAAGAAAAGAAAATTTGTGGTTGAATGAACAGACTACCTTATTCCCAAGAATAACTGATTAGTTATTCTTTTGATGGTGCATATTACTAACTATTATAAATGGCAGATTAAATTAAATGCGTAGGCTATATAACTTTATCTTGTAATTAATAGTATTAGAAGAACACAAGTATGGTCTATGAGCAGCCTCCACATAAGCAGTTGCAGATGTATGGGTAAGAAAGAAGAAGGAAAAGTTATTCACGCTTCATAAAAACTTTACACTAATGAATTACAAATTTAGACAAATATGACAAAATTGCAAGTAAGCCATCATTCATTCCAGACAAAATAGCAAAACAATATACACGAGAAGGAGGAGGGGAGAGAGAGAGAGAGGAAATTATATATGTTGATGCATGTTCCCGTAGAAGAGAAGATGTATTGTATTGTAGTGAAGATAGATAGTGACATGATAATTTGGCAAAAGAGTATTCCTTTTCAGAGAAGAGCATTGAATTGGAACTCTAAAAAACACAGATGATGAAAGAAAAGCAAATTAAACATTAATGGTATTGAACATAAATGTGGTCAAGCCTCACACCACAGTGCTGCCCAACTGTGAACCCTTATTTCCCACCGGCGAATGCCCTTCTCTCGTTCGCAACGCCTCTTCGCCACGTGTCCTCTACACTCCTCTCTATATATTAATCCCTTCACTTCTCCTTTTATTTCTTAACAACAACACCTATACCAAAAATATCTCAACATGGAACTCGGAGGGAACAATGGAGGAGGAGGCTTCTTCCATGGCTACCGCAGGCTCCCTACACACTACTTACAGACTATAGTCTATATATGCATGTTTCACT
>NC_062969.1:37221761-37290287 GCF_023119035.1 Salvia hispanica | reverse complement strand
TACTCCATTAAAATACAGCAGTCACCACATCATTGATCTTTTCCCCATCCGTCTACTCCAGGCATCATTCTCTTTTCGTACTACATTAGTGGTAGACTGGTAGTACTACTTTCTTTCTTAACGATAAAAACATTTATGCTTTGACTTCAAACATACCTGCCCTTATATTAGTATTTAAATCAATACATCTCGAGCTGGCTACACCTTTCTCCACTTATAATAATTTTTTAAAAGGCAGAAACCTTTTCAAATATAATAAATAAATTACACCACCTTATCTGTTTTTTTTTCTGGGAGAAAGGCGCTCATTTTTGTTGATTCCCATGATTTTAACTTCTTATTTGAGTGGTGGCAGAGAAATTCAAGAATTTTTGTTGTTTTTTGGTAGTAATAGACTAATAGTAATAATAATTACTTAATGATTAACTGTCTAATCATCTAAGTACTGTAACAGGTTTTGTATGTGCATTAAATAGAAATTAAAAAATTGCGATTTGAATTCTATTACTACCTCAGTCCATGAAAATTTATCCATTTTTATTATTTTCGTCCGTCCCCCAAAATTTGTCTCATTTCATTTTTACCTTTTTTGGTAGTTAGACCTTATATTACACTAACTCATTTCTACTCACATTTTATTATAAAACTAATATATAAAAATAGGACCATAATCCATTAACTTTTTTAACTCACTTTCCATTATATTTCTTAAAACTCGTGTCGAGTCAAAGTGAGATAAATTTTGGGGGTCGGAGGTAGCAGATGAATGGTGGACTAGAATACAAAATGTCAACAAATTCTGCTGCCTCTTATTGTTACTCGATTCACCAAATTTTGTCTTGCCCAATTTATGTTGAAGACCCATCTAAATATTGAGTTCTATAGTCGGCCCATACACATCCTGCCCGTTATTTTATTGGTCTTTTTTATTAATTAAGAAAATGACATTTTTAAAAAGTAGCTGCAAAAAAATCTGCCTTTTGGTTTAAAATGTTATTAGACTTTAACTCAAGATAAAATTGACAATTTTTATATTAATTGGTAGTTTTATCTTTACCATAACAAATGGTTATTTTATTAATTAAGTCTGAATATAATTATGTTGCTGGTTTGGTACGGTGGTAAACAGAGTTGAAAGCAGCAGACATGAGCATGGGGCTGCCATCTCCTCAAACAAACCCGGGCGGCGATGAGTCGGAATGCATCGTCCGCGAGCAGGACCGATTCATGCCGATAGCGAACGTGATCAGGATCATGCGCAAGATCCTCCCTCCGCACGCCAAAATATCCGACGACGCCAAGGAGACCATCCAGGAATGCGTGTCCGAGTACATCAGCTTCATCACCAGCGAGGCCAACGATCGCTGCCAGCGCGAGCAGCGCAAGACTATCACCGCTGAGGACGTCCTCTGGGCCATGAGCAAGCTCGGCTTCGATGACTACATCGAGCCCCTCACCGTCTACCTGCACCGCTACCGTGAGTTCGATGGCGGGGAGCGCGGCTCTTTGAGAGGGGAGCCTCTCGTGAAGAGGATGGTGGATCACAACTCCATGGGATTCCATGCCTTTCCTCCGCCTGCTTTCCACCACATTCCCCACCACCATGCCTTCTTCGGAGCTGCGCCTATGAATTTCTTCAAGGACACGCCTAATGCCGGCCCATCGCAGGCTGCGGTCGCCTGCATTGATCCTTTCCCTCAGCTTAAGGACCAATTGTAGGGTTGCACTGCAATCACTCCAAATCACTTTCTAATGTTGTTTTAGGACAGTAACTTGGACAACTTAACTGCCCCTTCTGTGTTGCAATTTTCCAAACAATTCGCTGCTCCTGTTCTACTACTTTGCTTTTGTTAACTAGGAATTTTAGCTTTTTTGCTTCAAAGACCGAAATCTGGAAATGGAGCAACTTCAATGTCACTGCTAATGCCAATAATACAATCAGTTGTTCATCAGAATCAAGGACCAAAATCTATCAGTCATGCCCAATAAACCATTCACAAAATTTCGCTTGGTCTCTCGGTTGAAATATTCAAGCTTTAATCTCTGCGCTAATACACGGCCTTTTTGCCTTTTGATCATCCATCCCTATACTGTCTTCATCATCTGCTCCAGCTTCCGTTTCATCCTCATCCTTTCCTTCGCCCTCTTCTGCATTGCCCTCTGTTCCAGCTTCGCCTCTCTTCCTCAGAGGAATCACCTCAAAAAATGAATGCTTCCAGTCTCCTGATTCCAAAAACTTGAGAAGTATCTCCACCACTTGATTCACAGTAAGGACCTGCGAGCAAATAAGAGAGACCACAAATAAGAAGTTATCATGGGCAGTTTACTTAGAGCAAGTACAAATTAGGCTGTGTATCTAAATAAAATGAAAGAAAGTGACATGAGACACTGTATAATTAACCATCATTCTATCCAGGACCTATATCTCAAACATATCATTATGCGCCATCTTAGCATGCAACATCCTATCAATTGTTGAGAACATGCTTTCAGATATTGTGAACAGCATTAGTTATAGTCATATCAAAGGACATCATCCGTCAAATGATTTAAGAAAAATGGGAGTATTGGTTAAAGAACTCAATATTAAAGCAGGAAAATAGACAACCTGAGAACTGGACATCTTCAGGTAAGATCCAATTGGCAATTTCGCTGTTTTAATCCCTTGCTCATTTGCTTTATTCATGGTAAGGCCTTTCCAGCGATTCCTATCCACCAAACCACCAATGATGTAAATTGCTTTCGGATCAAGTACATCCAGAACATTCTCAGAATCAGCTGTGAGATACACCAAATTTTCTTTCTGATCTTTAAAGGATTCTATGTAGGATTTATCCTCCTTCTCAATTAACCATCTATCATATCCTGGGATCCGCGTAAGTTGGTCTTGCATTTCTCCTTTGCAGCCAGTCAGCCATATATGGGCTGGCATGGGGCATCTTCCATTTAATGCATAGCAATACATAATCTGCATGTAAAATCAACAGTTATTAGCTTAATATGACTGAATAAGTTAATGGCAAGTACCTCATCCAAACAAGCTCAACTTTAGAAAGTCAGAAAGAGGCTCACCATAAAACCACAAGCTCAAAAGTATATGATGAAATTTAAGTTTTTTGGTTGTGACATGACAAAAACAACAATTTCGAAACAGTCTAATCATGGAGACATACTACGAGAACCATAAGGGAGCAATAACGAGAGAAAAGGAACCACGCAGCATACGGGCAACATAGCTGGAAGCCTGGAACTGGACATAGAATGGTCGTCTAAGGGTGCATGAAAAGATCACATTCAACTTTTAAAATAAGTTGTTAGTTTCAAGAACATGTAAGGTTCATATTTAAATATTTGGATTGTATGATTAATCTTCTTCAAAAGCTTCACAGGCTTCTTCAGATTAAAACCAAGCACTACAATATAGTAGTACTATCTAAAAGAAAGAAATTGCAATTTCTGCATCACACTCACAACATGGTTTCACACCGAATACTATAGTGATTTATCGGTGAAGAGTAGTTACTACTTATGTTTCGAAGAAAAGGTCAACTGATACCTAAGTTATTCACAATCCACCACACACATAACATCTGCTCTTCAAAAACCTCAAAAATAATATCTTTAAAATAGCTTGAAATTATAAAGTTGTTCGATAACCTTCTAGAAATTGGGGGAAGTGGGTGTTAATTTCACTTTAGTTACAGCCACGATATCATCCAAAAGCGTTACGTTCTCAAACATCAGTAAAGTAATGCCCCATGTACAATGCAGAGATATCCAATAAATTCATAAAATCCAGAGCTGAAATATCCCTTAATCGCCCAATAGGCATTGCGCTCTGTCTCATGATTTTATCTACACTGAACCACTCGTACATTATACAAATGTGGCCAAATAGAATTAAAACTCCTACTTCAAGTTTAAAGTTCACGAGCATGTCACAGGAGGTAGAGACAAGTGTTATATAAATAACAAATATCACAATCACTTACTTCCAAGGAGCAAATTGGTGTGACATATATTAGTAAATTGTACCAGTAATCAATTCTATCAAATTGAAGGACGATTCAACTGCACTAAATGGTCCTGGAAAACTGTCACTAGAATAAGCATGGGCATGAATACAACTGAATTGATGATTTGTGCCTAAGTATCTATAAAGGCGTAAGTTTCCTTGAGATGACTCCGGGCCATGTGGTTATCCAATGATACAGATGCTTATGCAGTCCTTAGTTACAATGGCCCAGTTAACCTAATTGACATACTAAATTAGTTTCAAACTGTGCAAATTCTGTCATTAGTGCTTTTTCTGCCTACATAACTAAAGCCAGACCGATAATCAATCACACTTTGCTTTCATAGACAAGGAATTTTAACTTCACGTATATGACTCTTTGAACTGATAGTGAGAAACTAAAATTGCAGTTGTTTCATCCATCTTCATGAAAGATACATATGATAATCCATTTTATTGTTCATTAAATTGAGTCGAGTTGGCAATTCAATAATTTGATGAAAGAAAGACGGAGAGTCGAATTGGCAAATTGACCTGCTGAACGAGGCTGCTGAGTTCAGTAGATGTCATGAGGTGAGCGAACTCGAGATCAATAACCACATTCTGACCATTAGCCCTCGCTTGCTGTAGCCGCTCGAGTTTCTGCCCCTTCTCCTCCGAGCGCTTCTCCATGCGTTCCCTCCTCATCCCCTTCCTTTGCTCGATTAGCTTTTCCCTCTCCTCTTCGTCGAGGCTCGCCAATTTCTCCGCCCACTCCGTCCGCTTGCGCTCCGCCTCCCGCTTCTTGTGTTCTTTCATCTGCGCCTTCTTCTCCGCCTTCTTCGCCTCGAATCTCTGCTGCTTGAGAAGACGCTTCTGAGCGTTCTTCGACATTGAGGGGGCGATTTGGTCATTCTGCAGGGGCTCGGGCGGTTCCATTTGCAGAAATGGTGAGAGAATAATAGGTGGTTGAGCTAGAAGAGGGGAGTGCAGCGGTGGCTGCGCCAGTAATGAGGTTTTCCAAGCACCAATTTTGCACCAGTTTATCATACGACGAATACAGATGTTTAATGCTACTGAATTTTTTTTTATTTTACTATATACTCCTTTTTTTCCATTAAAAATATCATTGCATACTTTTTGCAAAAAAAATGTTTCATATAAGATAAAATATAATAATAATTACAAATTGCCAAAAATATTACTCCTTTAGTTTTTATTGTAAAACTTTATCTTGCTTCCTCAAATTTAACTTTGTTTTTACATATATGTCTTGCTTTAAGTCCTCTAATAAAATTCCCATTTTATTATTTGAATTTGTCTGTTAATAAAAATTCTATTTTGTCGTTTTAGTTAATCTACAATAAAAATCTCATTTGATCTTTTACTATAAATAATAAATATACATCACATTTTATTAATTCAATTTTTCACTTCACATTTTATTAATTAAGGCATTTTTTCATAGGATTTAGAATTGATTTTTTTTTTGGAAACGGTGTATTTCCACGGAGATGACTAACGTATTGTTTCCTTGGTAATGGGTCTCACAATGCAAGTTCATAGTTTTGTACTCCTTCCAACCCATAACAAATGTCACACTTTTCATTTTAGTTTATTTCAAAAAAAATGTATTTTCCAAAAAAAGTTGTTTCTCACAGTAATATAAATATATTATTTCTCTCTCCATTTAATACACAAAATAATTTCCTCTAAAATTCTGTGCTAGTATCCAAATGTCTCATTTCTTATGGGGCGGAGGGAGTACTTGGTTGAAGATGTTGGTGTCACAGGGGCGGAGCCAGAAATTTATATGAAGAGGGGCAAATTTACCTATGAAAAAAATTTAAGAATTTGAGGAGGGGCATTTAGTGAAAAATTAAAAGAAATAAATTTTATCATAGGCAATATATATATGAAGTAAAAAATTTGAGGTGGAGCAAATGCCCCTCTAGTGTTTTTACTAGATTCGCCCATGGTTGGTGATATGATTTTTTACTATATTTCCCTCATTAAATTTTCATATTCCATCATACCTCACCTCTTTTTTATGGAACCCTAATTCATATTGCCATGCATTTCAACTACTTCGGAGGTGTTGAAATGACTTAATCACACCGTACGAACTTGGGGGGTTTCATCATAGCTTCTAAAACACAGTGGATTTACCTTATTCTATCACAACTTCTACTGATATAGTCGTTCCATTTTTTGCAAATGTTTGATTTTGCTTGTTAAATTGGAAAACCATTTAGTCTCACACACAAACTCAAGGTTTGTAGACGGAGCTTAGCCGTCACTCATGGGATGACAGGGAAAAGAAGTACTATTGGGATGCATGAAAGAGTTGGTCGCTCATGGTTGGAAGTCGGATAACGGATTTCGAGCTAGGTACTACTAAAAGTGGATGAAGCGACGCACAGAGAGTTTCAGAAACCGACCTTAGGATGAACGCTCATATTATTTTCAAGATACACTACACAGATGGAAGAAAAGTTTTATTTTGCTTTCTCAAATTCTGGGTGGCAATGGGGTGAGATTTAATGTCCATGCGGACTTCAAGAATGAGGTCAAATTGTGAAGTAATTACTCTTTCCGCCCCAACTAAGTTGAGTCGTATTCATTTTTAAGATATTCTAACTAAGTTGAGTTGTTTCCTTTTTAACAAAAAACAAAACAATCAATCACTCTTACTTTATTCCGTCACCTACTTTACTCTGTCTTTATCTTCCCTATTTTATTCTTCTTTTCTACTTTTCAACACAATTTCTTAATCTCAGTACTAAAAAACGTTGACTCAACTTAGTTGGGACGGAGAGAGTACTTTATTTAATTCCACTGGAATGGCCTACAAATCCTTATGTTTATTACGCCATGTATTTAAGCATGATTATATAGAAATAGACATTGCGTGGGAAGTCATTGATGATATATTTGTTGTAAATATAAGCAGACCCAGTTGTTCGTTTCATGCGTGTTAATAAAAGCATACCATACTACGATGACTAGAAAATTCTCTTTGGTAAGATAGAGCTACTGGAATGGGTGCAGAGGATGTGTCCCAGAGGATGAACTGTACTGCTTCCCGAGCTAGAGGTCCCAACAATGAAATGGGAAGTGAGTACAACTTCGATGATGATGGCGTCATTGATACTTGAGACAAGCCCGAGTGTGCATGTACAAATATAAATGATATCACAGTCCTCACTTTTAGATTTACCTTTTTGGGGATATTAACAATAGTGTCATCAATCCGAATCTAACATATGGTTTTCTCGAGAGTATATGTACATACACAACACATGATATGCTTTTCTTGACGGTGTATATAAAATTATTATACCTCCAAAGTCTAACTGATATGCTTTTCTCGGCAGTGTATGCATACACAACGCATGATACTCATTTTCACGCCAAAAGTATATGTAATGGCAATTTTATAACTCTCGTCCCACAAAAATATGTGTGTTTTTTATTTTCGTCCGTCCCACAAAAATATGTGCTTTCCATTTTCAGAAAACTATCTCAATTTATTATCCATAGATATCAACTTATTTACAACTTATACCATCATCAAACACTACTAATAATGTGAATCTCACTATCCAATAACACAACTTTAACTAACCTTCTTGTCATTCTTCTTACTTTATCAATTTTATCTTTAATTCCCGTGCCATATCAATTGTATAAATTTTAGGGAGACAGGGGAGTAATTCTTTTTAAAGTGTCATGTTATAATATGTATAGATGTATAGATGTATAGATATAGATTACAAAAGCCCTTTTTGTTAAAATAGCATAAAAACTCACGTAAGAAACAATATTCAAATAACTCTCGGTCCAATTATATAGGTTGATGTTGTGAGTAGGGATGTCAATGTAGCTTTTAGTCCGTGGGCTGGCCTGAATAGCCGCTAAATTTATAAGGTTACGTCTGAAAATTTCTAGTTCGATAAAATCAAAATCCGATTAGCCTGCGCCCTAAATCGAACAAAAATATTGTACTCCATAATGTATTAAAGTTATCCTCGTTACATTATAACATCGCATATGACTTTATTTTCAATCTGATGAATATAATTATTTCACATGACAGAACGATTATTTGTATAAACTACGGAGTACATTTGATGATTTAAGTATAATAATAATAAAAGGTAATATTTAAGTATAGTAGTATAGGGTATGTTATATTGCTAAATATTTAAATTGCTAACTCTGTTAACTCATCAATATAGTGTATTAAAAATGTCAACACGGTGACATCAAAATGTCAACACATAATATCTAAACATTATATTGAAGTTCAAAAAAATTATGTGTTGACATTTTAATGTCATCGTGTTGACATTTTTAATACACTGCGTTAATGAGTTAGCAAGTTAGCAACTTAAGAAAGTTAGCAATTGATCACATTCCCTAGTGGTATATTATAAATAATGTTCAAGCTTAAAGAGACTAAAAATATAAATTTCCTTAATAAAAACAGATGAAAAATAGAGACTAAAATCTAAGAGAACAGATGAAAAATAGAGACTAAAATCTAAATTTGTCTCTTACCTTAGGCATTTTTTAGATATGCACATTTAAATGTACATATTATTTTCTAGTCATAGATAGTGATAAGATGCAAACTTATATATTATACAAACTCAAAACTCTTCAACACAGCTTCAACACAGTTTTAATACGATATTAACACAGTGTAAAATTTCAAGATTTTAATGTCAACACAGTATCAACACAATATCAACACAACATCAATCATTGACTATCATTAAAATTCTATTGACATTTTCCTATTATGATTTTTTATGTTCTGTTGATATTTTTCAATGGACCAGATCATAGTTTTGAGTTTGTACAATATTTAGAGTTTTCATTTAATCACGTACTTTCTAGTCATATACAATATATATTGTTCCATATTTAATGGTTCTACTAAAATTAATGGTCAGCCTCGTTATGATCTGATTAATAAGTTAAATATGTACAAAAAGATATTATTCAGGACCATAAATTAATGCATACTCCATTAATGTATTTTAAAATAGATTTTTTTGCGAAAGTAGAAACCCATTTTGGATTTTAAAATATGTCGACTTTATAAATTTTGACGAAATTATTAAATATCTAAGATCAATTTTGAATGATCAATTTTGGACTTTAGTTAAAAATAAATTTAAATATTGCCTTATTAGGAGTAGTTCAAATAGGATAGGAGAGCACGTGTGGTGCAGCTGTAAATCGAGTAAATCTGGAGAGCTGAAGCCGCCTGGCTCCGGTTCTAAATTCTAAACAGAACAACGCCCAAAACCCAAATACAAAATTCAAAAAACCCCCAAATTCACTTCACTCACAACACACACACTCGCTGAGGAACACACATTCAAAACACGCCTTCCTTTCATGTGAAAATTCGACTGCAATTTCTAAGTTGGCTGAGATTCCATCGAATTCGCTTTCAATGGCGCAGAAGCTGCAGCAGCAGCTCAAAGAACTGGGATCTAAGTTGGAGGCTCTTCCTTCTTCCAAAGACGCTCTCATTAAACTCTTGAAGGTGAGCCTCCGCGTTTTGCGTCTTTTTTTTGCATGCGAATTTTATTTTGAGAAATTCTTTTGGCCTCTGGAATTTCAATTCTGTTTGTTGGAAGTTCCGTTTGTCGACGCATGCTTGCAATTTGAGGAAGTTGTGCTTGCATTACAATTAGAGTTGAATTAGGGCTCGTTTTGAAGGTGCTATTTGTCATTGTTAATTTCTGTTATTTTTACAACCAATTCGAATCTGTGACTTCTCGTTTCGAGATTTTAAGGTTTCGTGACTTGTGATATGGAATTATGGCTGCGCTTGAGTTCAATTACAAGTGCATGTGTCTGCATTGCGAGTTTTGGGGCTTTGTAATCGTTGGGATTGAATTAGGGTTCGGTTTAGGCTCTTGGACGGTATATGAAGTCTCTCTGCTTCTTTTATTGGATTAAGTTTTCGCCTTTTGGTTTGGCATTGGTGTTAAAATAAAGAAGATGTAGAAAGCACGGGTCATGTCTGCTTCTAAAGTAAATTAATAATGAGCTTAGGAGACTTGTTCTGGCTGTGATTCGTTTTACATTTTTTGCTACATGTGCATATGAATATCCAGAAATGTGTTCTCTTTTTTTGTTTAGGGATTTTATTGCTTTAGTTTTCTTCTTTATACTACTTCACTGTAAGATTGATACAATTCTTAAACACTAGGGAAATTATTTAGTCAAGAATCAAGATGTTTTCGGATTCAGCTGAGAAACCTTAGCATATCTAGGCAAGCACATTCAGATGTCTCTATGTGGTTATGCTAATACATGTAGGTGAATAAGAGAGCAAAGCACCAGATTCTTTCGCAAAATTATTAGTTACACTGCAGTATAAAACATTTTCTGCTCCGCTGCTTGTACATTACCATACAGAGGAGACATCAGGATGGTATATGCTTATGTTTAATATGTAAATTCCTGTTTGGCATTTTGCATCTCTAATAAAAAGTGTCATATTCATGTAAATTTAGTAAATAATTAATGTCTGTCAAGCTCCTTGTGCTCCATGTGAAGCAAGAGAGGGGGAAAAGTGAAACCTATGAAGTCCGTGTTTCTGTCAAACATCCTCTAGGATAATTAGAAGAATTCACTACGGCTGACTGGTCTAGACAATCGAAGCTAATAAGGCCTAGACAATCGAAGGTAATAAGGCCTAGACAATCTGCGTTTCTGTCAAACATCCTCTATATTTCAGTCAAAACTTCTAGAGTAATAGAAATGTGTCTAATTAAGTGGCAGGGATCATGCCTCCACAATAGTAGTTTAGTTTTGGTGAAGTTTTGAGTCATAAAGTTTCTGGCTGGTTTGCTATTTTTTCCAAGCTTTCTTTTAAGGTTCTCAATGGTAAATGCTATTGAAGTTATTATTACCATGGAGTGTGGAATAGCTATATGAATGAGATTGTGACGGTGCTTGCTTGATATGAGGTTACCTGAATGTTTTGTTTGTTCATATTAAAATGATTTCTCCCTCCTCTTGCAGCATGGAGTGACATGCCTAACAGAATTAGATCAGTCACCACCCAAAACAATGTTGGACTCCATGCAGTCTTTCTTGAAAGCTATTGTGAAGCCAGAGCTATTGAAACATCATGATCAAGAAGTAAAGCTTTTCGTTGCTGCGTGTATTTGTGAAATAACTCGAATTACTGCACCTGAAGCTCCATACGAAGATGATATTATGAAGGTCTGTTTCTTTTCTGAAGAAGTAATAGCAATCAAGATAACAATTTTTTTTGTGCTTAGTTTATCTTTGCTTGGATTCTGATACTCACCAACTGATCTTTGACAGGAAATTTTTCAGTTGACTGTGAGTACTTTCAGTGGCTTAAGTGATGTAAATAGCCCATCATTTGGAAGGATAGTTGTTATTCTTGAAACTGTGGCAAGATACAGATCATGTGTTGTTATGTTGGATCTTGAATGTGATGATCTCATAAAGGATATGTTCTCTACATTTTTCACTGTTGCCAGGTATGATTCTCTTAATTGCTTCCTATTTCTTCAGTACAAAACCAATGTTATGCTTGTCTGGATGCCAGCTATGTTTCTTACAACTTTTACATTAGGAAGTCAAAGTGTATTAAGTTGTTTAGTATCTAAATGTTTGTGTCAAATGTTTTACCACATTTTTTTTCTCTTCTCCAAATTTCAGCCGTTCCCCAGATGTTCTAACAAAACCATAATTTTATTTAGATTTATCCCGAAGTTACTTCAAATGAATTTTGGTTACCCTTTTGCTTTTCCTATCCCTTTGACCATTATAGTGACCAATTTAAGCTCTCCCCACTTTGACGTGCCATTTCGTGTCTTTTCGGTTTTCTTTCTTAAAGAGTGAGGATTGATGAGACAGGTGATGGTTTTGTGATTGCTAGAACATTTTAGATCTATGACTCAGTTTGATGACATATTTTTTGTATATACTATTTGGGTATGTTCAACAAATATGTATCTTGATATTTTTTCTTGACTTTTTCCCCAGGGTGGGGAGTTTCTCGTAATCCCTTTCCTTTTTCATATTTTTTTGAAAGGGAGGATTATAATTACCTTTTGATGAAGCAATGTGTTTATTCTATGCAAAGTTTGTTTAGATATGTTGAAAGGAGAAAGAAATGCAAAGAGACATCAATATGTGGTTGTAGGTACCATGCATTATCTATTGAACCTCCTTGTAAACCAAAAAAAATAACTATTTTTGGAATTCCTATATTCTAAAAGAGTAAAGAAGCTAAGGTATTAGATCCCTATAATATGACTGATGTGTCTAAGACTCATGGACTAACATTAAGGTTGGATTGGAATAATTTTATTTAAACATGTTCTTAAGATAGACTTGTGTAGCACTGTAGTATCTGATTCCTGCTAACCCTGTTTCTACCTTAACCTAACTTCTGTTTTCTGGCTCCCTAGACTAAGAGAAACAAGTTTTTTCAAACTCATGAGGATGTTTGTTCTATAAGTTGACAGTTGATGGCTGATCGAGAAAGATAACTGCCTGTACTGGAGTATCTTGATGCTTAACTGTATTGATGTATTGAATTATGTTTGACCTTCAGAGATGAGCATCCTGAGAATGTTATCACTTCGATGCAAACAATCATGGAGGTACTATTCGAAGAAAGTGAGGATGTACCTGAGAACCTGTTGCTTACATTGTTGTCTGCTTTAAGTTGTGATAATGAGGTGATGTCTCTTTTCTTGCTTCCCTTATCTGGATTCAACAACTTTTCCAACGGAAATGAACTTTGGCGCTTCAGGACATCACCATAGCTGCAAGGAGGCTTGCTATGAATGTGGTAGAACGCTGTGCTGAAAAATTGGAACCTGGCGTAAAGCAGTTTCTTGTGTCCTCAATGTCAGGAGACCGCAGGTCCCTGAAACCTGAGATGAATTACCATGCCGTACTATATAATATCTATCAGTCTGCTCCTCAAATCCTATCAGGAGTTGTTCCTTATCTTACTGGAGAGCTACTGGTAATCATACCAGATGCTTTTAAATATTCATCTTAATCTTTTATGTTACATTTATAACATAGTTAGCTATGCTTTCTCTGTCGGGAACGTCTGATGTCATATACTAAAGTAAAATACTTGACTCTTGGCTGTTGCTTGCACATCCCTTAATTTTTATCTGTCAAGTTCAAAAGAAAGTGGGTTTGGTAATTCCCGAATACTGTGCTATCAATGTTTCATTAGTTGGTTATGCTGGAGTCTAATCTGGTTTCCAATCTTGACATAAACAGAGCGATCAATTGGAGGTTCGTTTGAAAGCTGTAGGGTTGGTTGGTGACCTCTTTTCACTGCCTGAATCTACGATTTCTGTCGCTTTCCAGCCTGTCTTTTCTGAGTTTTTGAAAAGACTGACTGATAGAGTGGCAGAGGTCAGAATGTCTGTGCTTGAACATGTCAAGAGCTGTCTTTTGGTGAATCCTTTTAGACCGGAAGCTCCTCAGATAATCTGTAAGAAATCCTACTCTTGTTTCCCCTATATTGCAGTTTCTAAGCTCTTAACACTGATTATTTAATCAATTTCCAGCTGCTCTGTGTGATCGGTTATTGGACTATGAGGAAAGTGTTCGTAAAAAAGTCGTTTCAGTTGTTTGTGATGTGGTATGTCATGACACCACATCCATTCCGGTTGAAACTATTAAACTGGTATCTGAACGCCTTAGAGACAAATCCGTATGTATACCTGTCTCATCGCTTTCATCATTCATTGTTGCCATCTCCCTGCTATTCTGTAATGATTTTTGTGGCTTCCAGCTTCTTGTTAAAAGGTATACAATGGAGCGGTTAGCTGACATATACAAAGCATCTTGCATGAAGCAGTCTAGTGGCACGGCAGAGAGTGGAGAATTTGATTGGATTGTGGGAAAAATCTTGAGATGCTTCTATGATAAAGATTTCAGGTAAGTCACTGAAGTCCTACTTATGTGTTTTGCAAAAAAATAAGTCCAATCAATATTATAATGAGTAGAGTGATTAACTCTGAGGAGGCAGTTTATTTTGTTAAAAACTAACACCATGAAGAAGCTAATGAAAATGTGAATTTAGTCTGTAATATATGCTAGTAGAGACAGGTAAGAGGGCACCGACTGCAACTGATTTCTAGCTAAGATATTTCAACACCCTTGATTTATGTGTTGTAATATTTTTGGCACTGTTATCTCTCCATACAGATCAGATACAATAGAGCCGATCCTATCTTTGTCCTTGTTCCCAACCGATTTTCCTGTCAAAGATAAGGTGAAAAAGTGGGTTCGTATCTTCTCTGGGTTTGACAAAGTTGAGGTTAAGGCTCTTGAGAAGATACTAGAACAGAAACAAAGGTGCGTCAAACTGCTAAATTTGACACTTTCTTTAATATTATTATAATCGTTATTTATGATTTAGTATGCATTGGGGGTTGGGAGGGGGGTGGCGGTGCATGAGTGGAATATACATCAAAGCCTTAACACTTGTAAGGTACTCACGTCGGGAGAAAATATGCAGGTTACAGCAGGAGATGCATAAATACCTTTCCCTCAAACAGTTGTCTGGGGTAATAACAATTGGTTCTGCATTCTATATCTCTGAGTATTGAAAGTATCTTGGTGGATCTTTTGATGAAGATGTTGTTTCTTTGTCTAATTATATTTTACAGGAAGGTGATAAGGTGGAGAACCAAAAGAAAATATTGTTTTGCTTCCGTGCTTTGTCTCGTTCTTTTACTAATCCTGCAGAAGCAGAGGAGAACTTCCAGAATCTTGACCAATTGACGGATTCCAACATATGGAAACTTCTATCGCAACTTCTTGATCCAAACACTAGCTCAATTCAAGCCAACAGTTCACGGGTGTGGCTTTAATCTCATAATGTTACCATTCTGGTTTCTTTTCTTTCGTTATTCCCCCTTTTTCTTGCAACGAATCAAACATGACAATGCTTCATAATCAAATAAGGTTGCTCAATCATTCTTGATATTGTATAGGATGATATACTGAAACTCCTTGGGGATGAGCATAGACTCTATGAGTTCCTGGGCACTCTTTCTTTGAAATGCTCTTATCTACTTTTTGATAAGGATCATGTCAAAGAAATTGTTCTGGATGCTGGCGTGCACAAATCTTCTGGAAACAACGATTCAGTTTTGTCCTGCATGACGATTCTTGTGGTATGGCATCTACTGTCGGTTTTTGATTATGTCCAAATGACTGCTGATATAATGACATCCAGACTCTTGGTGGCTGCTGATTGTTTTCTAATGGAAACCAAGAAGCTCTATGCATTTTGGAACCTCACTTGAGTGTTTTCCGAGATTTTTTGCATATCAGATTTATGGTCTGAAAATTTGAAAATCAGGAGATGTTGAGATCTTTCTAGTACACATTTTTGTTTGGTTGAAATTAAATTCTTCAAATAGACATACTCTTGTTTGAATTGTGAGGCACAAAAACCTCTCTATTGTTTGATTTTGTCCCAAGGCAAATAGAATATGCTATATTGGTCTGCTATGATGGTTTACTATTTACACACATGGATTTGGAGATGAAAACCTAAGGGTGTACTTGGCACGTGAAGGGGAATTGGGTTTGTTTATCAAGGGGAATTCAATTCTACACCCCCCCCCCTCGGTTGTATAGAAGAGTGGGGTATTCCTCTTATGTGGGGTATCGAAACACTCTTTTAGTGATCATTCTTTATTTCCAAACATGTACTTACCATTCCTTTCCCATCCTCTTTCGACCAGTTAGCCTGCGCCTCCTAGATAGTACTACTATTACACTAGCATTGCTTGTTCTATTGAAATAACTGCATAATAGTTATGGATAATGACTAATGATTGCTTGCTTAATCTTCGTAAAGAACTCCTTATATCTCAGGGGTGTTGTTACTTGATAACCAAGACATTTCTGTACTCTTTCTGATAATAGTTTACTACCTATAGATTCTTGCTCGATTTTGTCCTTTGCTACTACATGGAATTGAAGAGGACTTGGTACATTTTCTTGAGGATGACAATGAAATAATAAAGGAAGGTACCCTCCACATCCTCGCAAAGGCTGGGGGAACTATCCGAGAGCAGCTGGGTGTTTCATCAAGGTGAGACTATATAATATTTGTTCTAAATTATTCTGATGGCCTTTTTTTTTGTTTGTCTTCTTTGGCTGAAACTTTTACTATCCTTGTAGATCATTAGACCTTATACTCGAGCGTATATGCTTCGAGGGTAACCGAAGGCAGGCCAAGTATGCTGTTCATGCACTGGCATCCATCACAAAAGATGATGGACTCATGTCACTTTCTGTTCTTTATAAGGTTTTATTTGCCTTTTTTCTATTTGTCGTCATGTAGAATTCTCTATCATTTTTGTTTTATTTTTTTGGCTTTCTATGCTGCTTAAAGTTTATGATTCTGTTCTCTCTCTCTCTCTCTCTCTCTCTCCTTGCCTTCCAAATTACTAGAGGCTAGTTGATATGCTTGAAGAGAAGGCCCACATGCCAGCTGTACTACAGTCTCTTGGGTGTATTGCACAAGCTGCCATGCCTGTCTTTGAAACAAGAGAAAGTGAGATTGTAAAGTTCATCAGAGAAAACATACTGGAGATTGGACATGTATGTCAGATTAAATAAACGAGACATTTGTGTTCCTTTCTTTGTTATTGCAGTTATCATGTTATACACTTCACTTGCAGGTATCAGAAGAAAAAGCACCTGATTCTTGGGATGATATAAGTGAACTTTGTTCCTTAAAGGTTTTTCTATCGCATGCTTTTATATCTTCGCTAAATAGTGGACATATTGGGAACCTTTGGAGCAAAATGACAATCAATTTGTACATGCAGATATATGGAGTCAAAGCTCTGGTCAAGAGCTATTTACCTACCAAGGATGCTCACCTTCGATCTGGAATCGATGACCTATTTAGAATCCTCAAGAACATTCTCTCTTTTGGTGATATATCAAGCGAGATTAGATCGAGGTATCTGGGCTGTTTTATCTGAAACTTTCTTTTAGGATATTGGATTCATAGATGTCTTCTTCATTTGCCTGAGTATTAATAACTTTTTCTGGCATTAATGTCATTTCTCTCTCTGTGTTCCAGTTCAGTTGACAGGGCTCATTTAAAGCTTGCTGCAGCTAAAGCTGTTCTCCGTTTATCAAAATACTGGGAGCACAAAATCCCCATTGATGTCTTTTACCTTACAATGAGAACCTCTGAGGTAGAGTGCATTTTGTTTTGAGTATGTACATGTTTAAAAAATAAAATTTCTAATTCTTAATACCTTGTATACTCTAAATGGGGCATTATTTTCTTAACTCCCTCCCCCTAAACTATTTTGTAGGATAACTTTCCCGAGATCAAGAAACTACTTCTCAACAAGATTCATCAATATGTAAAGGACCGAGCTCTAGATCCTAAATACGCTTGTGCTTTCCTGCTCGACGATACATCTCAACAGGAAGATATTGAGGAGGTAAAGGGGACGTCAGGCTATAACTGGTTTCTTCACAAACATTTAATGCATGGGCAGTGCATAAATAAATTAAAATTTGAAAAAGTATTTTAAAAGTGGTGGCAAGTAAGACACCTAAATCACATCATCTTAGGCTTGATCCTTATTTGAGGTAATATAGTGGGTAGAGTGTATAATATATAACAATCACTGGCATGACTTTTGGTGTGAAAATCTTATTATTGTGAATTTTGCAATGACTTCTCTATATGACTAGGTTAAATACTCTTGAGAATTGAGATCAAACCAGATATTCCTAAAACACATTTGCCTATACACAGCCTAAACAATTCAAACTCACATATCTTTTTATTGTATCCTAAAATATTGGTGGTGATTTGTGTACCTCTTGGAAGTTCCAATGTTTTGCATAACCAGCTCAAACTATTTGGCAGAACAAACGCAATTTGCATGACATCATCCAGATGTGTCGACAAGGAAGGGGGAGGCAGACTTCTTCTCAGACTGATACGGATTCTTCCCCACACAGTCCAGAATACTTGCTTCCATATGTGGTGCATTCCCTTGCTCATCATCCCTCATGTCCTAGTATTGATGAGTCCAGAGATGTCAAAATATTTGAAGAAATGTACAGGTATCATAGACTGGGAATTATAATTGCTAAAATGAAGTTTAAAGAGCTTAAGTTAATAACACACAGCTGTACGTTATTTTATAAAATCCTGACTGTTATTTATTCTCTTAGCATAGCTGTTGTTCATAGCTCTATTGCTTTAGGTTGTCTTGGCAAAAATGATATACTTCTATGATGGCTATGCATTTGCTTCAATATTTCCTTAGGCATTCTCATATGTCTGTACTTACATACCTTTTGAGCTCAGTTGGAGAGTATCCATGGAATTGGGTGCTATATTGCAATCTCAGTTCTCAACAATGTTGATATGGTCTTGTGGAGCGGAGTGATCACCTTTTCAATTGGCTTATAGGATTCTTGTTGTTTGTGTATTTTCCCATCATTTGGGTTGCACAATTAAGTTATACTTTTCTCATCTGCTTTGACCTGTTATCTGATACGCAATTAATAAATGTGATCCTGAAGAATCACCAGAGAAACCGACTTAATGATTTAAATGGTAGATGTAATAATTTACTTGTGGTAGAAATGATTATCTGCATGATTCTGATGCAACTCTAGCCTTGGTGTTGATCGGAAGTCAAAGCAAACAAGTGCTATTGAATATAAATCTCCAAGACACAGAATCAAATCATCTTTTAACCCAAACAATAATAAAATGTAAAATGGTGAACTTGTCCTAGAGATTTGTTGGTTGTTATTAATTACAAAGCTTGTAAGGAGCAATTTCAGTAACATCCAATTTTGATTTGTTGCCCTATGAATGTGATTGACATTTCATCATCTCTAAGCTTTATAATTACTGCTATTTTTTGAAAATTTTGACGTTATAAAAGTTATTAGCTAAGCCCAACAAAGAAAGATTTTCCTACGTGATGGTTATTTTCAGCATTTTGTCAAATTTTGATTGTGTCGGGATATCAACTAAAAGAATATTATTTAATGCCTAAGCGGACAATTGGCAAGCTGTATGCCATCTGATAGCAAAAGTAAGGTGTATCTAGAAAAAATATTTGCTAACTACATTCACTATTCAATATTTTGGGTCCATTTGACTTGCATACTATATGCTTGGTTATTACGTGCATCACTAGTTTCGGTAGGCAGAAAGATAAACTCGCTTAGCAACATGCTTGACTCTTAAAAAAAAAAAATAATCAGTATCAAAAGTAGAGATAAAACTTGCAATAAATAATCTAACATCAATTAGAAGTATCTTAATGCAGCTATAAATGAGTGTACTCGTGTCTAGAATAGACATAATTTTTAATTACTTGACCGCACACCTTCTTTATTGCGCATGTGCTCAACTCCTTGAATCTTGGTTGACTTACAACTTTGTTTAATGCTAAGAATGTAAGGTGTATTTTCATGGGAAAGCACTTCATGGCTGATAATATTTTTTAGAGAGGATTAAGCTTTCAATTCGTATGAAGGTCTTTTTGGTGTGTCAAGAAAACCATTACTTAACAACCTCTCAGATTGCTTTTGATTATATCACATGCTCTACAACATGGTTTAATTTTCTTAGTTTTTTTTATTGTTTTGAAATTCAATTCGTGCAAGGTTTCTTGACCGACACTTGCTCAAATGATTTATAGACTTGGAAGAATGCATTTGTCGAGATAATTTGTGATGTGAAAATTACAAATAGGACTAAGAGCACATAAGTTATCCATGTGATATTATATGTTTGTTACATAAATTGCATCTGCTTATCATGGAATTTTAATCTAGTTACTTCCTAAAGCATAACTAAGTTTCTTTTATGATTAATATGTGTGAGATGTGGTTAGTGGTTACTATAAAAGTGTATATTAAGTCATATATAATTTATTAAAGCATAACAAAGTTAATTTTCCTGATCCAGGAGAGAAAAGCATTTAAAGAAATTTGTTTCGTCGCTTTTGGGAGGTTTTGCATTTAATGCTAAATTATTAATTTATTAATTTTTGGAAAAGACATCTGCTTTTGGTAAAAATGAACTACTTGGATCCACATTTTACAATTGTTGTGCCTTGAGAATGCTTACTACTTATGAGAACGCTTGTACCTATATTATGCACTGACGACAACATGCTGGAGTAAAAATACTGATAGTGCGTGACATTTCTTATTCCCCATTTAATATATGTGTACCTGCTTCAGGAAGTTGTATCTTTTCATATCAATGCTGGTGCATGGAGATGGAGACGGAAAATCTGATGTCAGCATAAGCAAGGACAAGGAGACCCTTTCATTACTTAATTCTATTTTCCTATGTATAAAGCGCTCAGAAGATGCTTTAGATGCTACTAAGTCCCAGGTTTGATATTTAAATGCTACTAGACTTTTCTTGTCAGTTTCTGAAGTAGCTTAATCTGTCGAGGAGACAAAATCTCCCCTCTTGGAGAAAATAAACTGCCTAGATTAGAACTTTTTGTGATTAGTTTTTCCTAAAGGGATGAAATCATTCCAAATTATATATTACAGAATTTGTATGCTCTGTGCGACCTTGGCATGTCAATTGTGAAGAGGTTTGTTCCAAATCAAGATGATCTTCATGACTCAACTGCATCTGTGACTCTTCCTGCTGGGATTTATAAACAACGCACAAAGAAAGATGACAGTGACTCGCTGGTATGTATGCCAATCTTTTATTTCATATAAGCTTTTGTATCTGTCTTGATAAGGAGATAAATAACAAGAGTATGGATTCCCTGCTACTTGGATTTTTCACATCTTATTGTTGTTAGAAGAAATTCATATTTAAGTGAAAATAATTGATGTTGGCAAGTTTCTGTAAGGGGTAGCAGGTGACCCTTTATGTTCTATGCTGTGCGCAGCAGTACACCACCAGCCTTGGTTTTGATGAATGTCATACTGAAGCTGTTTACCCCTATTATTCTTTTATGTTTGGTTAACTGCAGTTCTCAGATTACACATGCTTTGATCATTTGAACCTGTCCGCCTTCTTTCAGCATTCAAGCTGCTGATATAGTTTTAGGTTTTTTTAGTATCAGTACCTTTTCCGTTGATTGACTAATTAAGCATTGCCCCAACATGAGTCCTTCATCACAGCCTTTACCTAGATGGCTTGATCATTCAAAATTCCAATTTGTTTTATCATGCTGTCATCTGCACTGATTCTTTTTAATTGTATGCGGGTTTACTTTCTTTGCCTGCTGTATTTACTTTCCCATGAAATATCAGTAAAAGCTATGAGGGTGCTCATACACTGTTTGAGATTGTTTTCTTATTCTGATTCTTTTGCTTCTTTACTTGTTATTGAGTTCTGGTCATGTTGACCGTACAAGATTCTTTTGTCTCGAGGTCAGAGATGTCGTCTAGCATTCACGGACCTTCTAAGATAGTATGTTTATCTCTCTATTGCTCCGCTGAGCCATCTATCTTTGAATATGTTTCTTGTTTCTTCTGAACTAGGTTGGTGAAGAGAAGACGTGGCTGGCAGAAGATGGTGTTTTTGCCCATTTTGAATCACTTAAATTGGAAACTAATGAAATTGTAAGATTAAAAACGTGCTACTGCTATAAAACATCTTATCTTTGTCTTGTGTGGTAATTTGGTCATATGGTTTAATCTGTCAATTTCAGGCCAATTCAGTACATGCAGAGGATGATAACATGAAGGACAGTGAAACAGAGGGCAGTGAGATACCATTAGGAAAGTTAATGAAAAGACTAAAAGCTAAAGCAGCAAAGGCAAGAAAAGAGGCAAAGAATCAGTCTGCACCATCTGGGATCTCTAAGGAAAACGATTTTGATATCTTGAAAATGGTGAAGGAAATAAATTCTGATAACCTGGGAACATCTGGCAAGATTGGATCAAGTAACAATGCTGAGCATGTTGGCAAAAAGAGGAAAAACATCCACCAGCTAGAGAAGAGGAAAACGTTGTTGGATGAATCTAAGGATGCCCCTGTCCCAAAACGTAGGAGAACATCATCTGCTCAAGCTCACAAATCTCTCCAAACAACTCCTCCAAAGGGTTCTAAGAGGCCTAGTAAAGTAAATCAGGAAGATACTAGTGATGTTTCTGACAAAATGGATGAAGATCTTCAAACTTCTTCAGAAGATATAGCAGCACAGGAAAAAATGGAAGAATCTGCAGAATCTGACTTGTTACTTTCCCGTATGGGGAAGAAATCCAGTGCCTCTTCTAAGCAGAAAGCTAAACGACCTGGCAGAGATAATGCTGAGACTCTCCATCACTCTCCTGATGCTAAGGTATGGTTCTAAGTTATGGAATAGGTTGAAGGCCTATGATTCATGATATGAATTATATTCTGACAAACTGACTCTTGTATATGCAGAAGCCTAAGAAATTCAAAGAAACTGAGGAGGCACCTTCGTTTAGTTTTTCAAAGTCTGCATCTCTGAAGAAGCAGAAAAAGAAAAGTGTCTCTGGATTAGCAAAGGTTAGTGCCATTTCGTGCAACTCTCTCTAATGATTAGTGATTGTGAATATCCATTGTATTAATGACCTTATATGGGTACTAATGATGCTTTTTTCTGTGTTACAATACCAAAGATGCATATATATGGAAACTGGATTTTCATGACTCACATGCATCCCACTTTTAGAAGTGACAAATATAGTAATGAAACAAAATACATGGTGTATGATCTTCTATGATGAAAGTAAATGATCCAGAATTTTCTGTCTCCCAACACTTTCTAACATGGGTTCCACTTTTTTTTTCATCTTTAGTGCACAAGCAAGGACAGCGGAAGCCACAGTAATGATTTAATTGGTTCCAGAATTAAAGTTTGGTGGCCGATGGATAAGAAGTAAGTTCTGTTCAATTTGTTCTGCCATAAGCATAGTAAGATGCGTGCAAAGGCAACTTTGGTAATGGAGATGCATTCATCAAATGCTTCAAACCAAGCACACCTAGTTTTCCTGTGCAGCTCTCCATTTGATCTGAAGTAATACAATGCCTGATTTATACCTCTATTCTCATAGACGAGACCATGAGAATCTAGAAATCAGAAAAGAATAAAGCCAAACCAAATAAGAAGTGGCCGGACTGTGAATTCATTTTTTTTGTATGATTTCATCCATAATTATTTGAATTTTTATAGCTATAGGTATCTTTCTCCCCCCACTTCATTTGGATTTTCCAAGACCTCAACGCTGTCAATAATGATATCTGCATAAGCAGTAATCAGTTAATTTTGCAGAGCACGTTTCAAGTAGCATAAACTTCCATGGTGATAAATTTATGTAATTTGAAAGTGATTAATGGCATTAATATTTGTCTGGTATTCCACAGGTTCTATGAAGGGGTAATAAAGTCATTTGATACCCACAAAAAGAAACATGTGGTAAGATGCATTTTGGTCTCTTCATTTCTTTTTTGACACTAGAATTAGTTGACAGTGCCTTTTTTATGATTTTCTCATTCGTCACTCTTTGTTTCCCTATTCTTCTAAAAATATTTATCTTTAAATTGCATTCGCAGATAGTATATGATGATGGAGATGTGGAAGTTCTTCGACTAGATAGGGAGCGCTGGGAACTAGTTGAGAACAATCTCAAATCAAAGGTGCTTACAAAGTTCTCAACTTAATTTTCTACTGTTAGAAATGTTTCTCTGTTTTAGCGTGATATTTGACAATGTCCATACTCCTTTTGCAGCAACTTGGCTCGTCAAAGGGCTCTCTTTCTAAAGGAGGGTGAGTGATGCCTTCACTAAACTAGAGCACACTCTTGTTCAATTTAAACTACATACTCTGCTTCGAATCTCTCCCCTTTTCTTTCAGCAAAAATTTGGATATGCATATGCACTCAACGATCTACATCCACATATAAAAAAAACCCATCTACATGCATATACAGTTCTTGGATTTACATACAAAAGCCTGATGAGTACATAAATATATAATTTATGGAAAATAAGAAACTTATATTACTCATTCTGTTCCACAAAATAGTGCACACTAGGTTGTGGCAGGACTTTTAATAAATATTAGGTGATTGGATTGTAAGTGGAGAAGGCCCACACTTTATTTTGTAAAATGTGTTGTGAGTGGAGGAATAGTGAGCCAATATATATAGTCGATCACATATTTCAATATATGTAAATGACATATATAAAACAAAAGATAAATATAGTTTAGATTTTATTAGTGACTATAGCTGCTTAATTTGTATTTGTGATAATTGTTAACTTAATTTGTAGTTCCATATAAAATAAAATGTTGGAGTATCTTAATTATGTGCCTCACCTGTACGCATCTACTATAAATGTTTTAACAGTTTTTTAGCAGAGTTACTTTGATCTGATGTCCTCATTATTTGACCCGCAGATCATCTGGGCAGAAAAAGAAAACGGTGGGAGGCTTAGAACAGGTTGAAAAACTGGGCATGAAGTAAGTTGCTTTTCTGCTATATGGATTAGCTGAGATGCTCATTTTTTTTTATTTGACATTTACATTTTTTGTGATTTATTGTTTAACTTAATTATCTGCCTAACCTGTATGCGTCTCCTGTAAATGTTTTGACAGTTTCTTTAACAGAGTTACTTTGATCTGATGTCCTCATTATTTGACCCGCAGACCGTCTGGGCAAAAAAAGAAAGCGTTGGGAGGCTTAGAACAGGTTGAAAAGTTGGGCTTGAAGTAAGTTGCTTTCCTGCTATATGGATTAGCTGAGATGCTCATATCTTTTATTTGCAATTAGCTTATGTAGAAACTGAATGGCAGATCTCTGTCATCTCAAGCAAGAGGGAAGAGGACTCCAAGAAAAAGTCCTAAAGAAGGTCGAAAAGGTCCAGTGAAGATTAATTTCTCTGTGGGAAGGAGAGAAAAACCAGTGGACGTAGAACCTGAGTCTTCCACAAAGTCCCTGGTTGATCAGTCAGACTCAGGTGATGAGTCAACTATTGGACTGCAGTATATAATTGCTAATTGTGTTTATACTACTTTTCATTGACATTGTTCTTGGTGGTCTTTTGAATGTTTTTTTGTGTTTTTTTCCCCTAACTATGCTGTTTACCCACTATACTTCATCATATGCAGTGGTGGTACAAGCATATTTGTTGATTTTGTGCGCTCAAACTTATTTCGTGTGTTTTCTGACAATCCAGAGAAGGAACAAAATGAGAGGAGTCATAAGAGTGTATCTGATGAGGAGCTGTCTAATAATGACAAGAAACACGAGGAGGATGCTGAATCAGAAGAGCCCAAAGAGGGCGAAGACGACTCTGAAAATACTCAGAGTGACCATGCTGGTGGCCCTCCACATGATGCTAGTGAATTGGATAACGAGGCTGTTTCTGATTCGGATGGGAAGCAGTTAGATGAAGACAAAGAAGAATCTGGACGGGAGTCTGAGGAAGCAGATGACATGGACAGCCAGCCTGCATCTTCGGATAAGCCTGATAAAAACACAAGTAATTCTGGCTCTGCAGATGATGAGCATTCTGATGACGAGCTTCTGGTACTCCACTTTAACAACTCATGCAAGGTTTTTACGATTGGAGTGATTTTGACTAAGATTGGTGTTTCAAAATGCAGAGCACGTGGAGACAACGAGCAGGAAAGAAATAGGGAGGCTACCAACATTACGATGGTGGTGCACTTTGATGATTGTAATGAGATAGCAAAATTAGTGGGAGAAGATGTGTCTGAGTATGAATAAACTCGTGTAGGTTTTTTAGCAGCAAAGTAGTGTAGCATAAATGATAAAAACTATTGGTTCGTATAGTTGGCAAAGCAAAGAAGGTGTACAGCCATTAGGTGTACTAACATCTGCTTGTTCTTTTTTGTAGTCCAGCAATCATGATTTGTATGTATGCTTATTGATTATTGCGTTAAAACGCTCATAACTATGTTGTGCCTACATTCATAAATATACCTTCGACACTCTGTTTTCTTTCATATGCCACGAACTGTGTTGCGCTCCAATATTTTTGATGGTGAGGTAACCGAAAAACGGTAACGGGAGAGGAGAGGTCATAGCTTTGATTAGCTGTAGAGAGAGTCTGGTGATTAGCTGATTTTCATTGTTAATTTCGTCTTTTGTGAGTATAGAAGAATAGGTTGTAGTATCAGTTGGAGAAGTGGGGTTTGCTAATAAGGAAGAGGACGATCGGATTGCCATATCATGTTCTTGTTCTTGTTAAAAATTTATCGAGAATGGAAGGCTATCTTTTAACTGCTCACGCCAAACTCATTAGTTTCAACACTCTTTTGCTCCGAACTGGTGGTGATTTAGGTGTTGATGCGACACAAAGGGAAGCTTGGAGTTGCAGGAATTTGCAATGGCGGAGGAGGTGCATTCATTTACCCTGGGAGGAATGAGCAGCCTCCCAAAATAGTTACATAGAATAATATTGTTTTGTGCATGGTGATAATTCCTCGTGTGTTTTTCTTATTTGGAGAATGTCTTGCAGATAATGAACTAGTTTGTTATTTATGTGTAAATAAAGTTGTTGCAAATGTTGACAGAACAATTGATGTAAGATACAAGCATATCAATCATAGAGTAAATGCATATCAGATTTCAGCTAAAAACACCAATATAGATCACAGTCGAGAGGAGATCTCAATTGGAGCATTACTCAGAAAAAGATATATCTATGCGGATGATTTTTACTTTGTTTTTCACGGCTCAGACTTTATACCAAGATAATATACCATTTGAGCGTCTCTCAATAACAACTGATATTCAACAATAGGCCATTTAGATAAAATAATAATCATACAGAAATTACACTTAATATATGATTTGAATTTGTTGGATATAGTATTATACTACTATAAAGATATAATTAGCATTTTAAATGATACTCCTATATTGGTATGCAAGGTGAAATAGCTAAGAAAAAAGAGTGAAAATGGGGGCGTTTTCTTCGGATTTCCAGACAAGAGAAATGGAAGGAGAAATATTCGGCCCCCTTTTACCATCATATACATACTTCTCCAAACATTTCCATCCTTCCCACCTTTTTCTTGCTTCGATTCCTCTGCTTTTCTTCAACATTATAGCAGAGGAATTGAAAAGCAGAGGAAACAAAACAGATTGATTAATCTTTTTCTTACATAATTCGCATTCATTCCTCTTCATAATCTGCTACCACAGGTATCTATTTCCCTTCATTCATTCACTTGTTTCCATTTCCAATTGATTGTGAATTGCAGGATTAGAGATATGGTGACAAAAGCGCAGGAATCGGCCCCCGATGTCAGAGAGGTCGACTCGAACGCGCCATTCCAGTCCGTCAAGGATGCTGTCTCTCTATTCGGTGATGCAGGGTCGCCTGCGTCCGCATCCACGGCCCTGGCCAAGAAGAAAGCCGAGGAGGTAAAGTTTGCACGCGTAAACGTAACATTATATCTCCAATACTAATTCAACAAACCAAACCAAACCAGGGATTGATCCAAGTAGAGGCGCAACATCACCTAATGGTTAAGGAGCGGTTACACTACACCAACCAATTGCGAACCACCGAAGCTGCAAAAGCGCAAGCTCTGCGCGAGCTGCAGCTGGCCGATAAGACGCTGGACTACCTCCGAAACAAGCTTCAAACACTCACCAATTCCAAGCAGTCATCCATTGCAGCTGCCGAGGCTGCCAGAGTCCGAGCTGTGGAGCTGGAGGAGCGAGAGAGCAGAGCACCGCTGGGCAAGTCCATCCTCGACAACGAGTGGGAGCTTTTCAAATCCGCCACGGCACAAGTCATCGCTAGCAAGGAGGAGCTCACGAATCTAAGAAAGGATTACGATGCTGTCGTGGTGGAGAGACTCACGATGCTCCAGAAAGCGGAAGGAGCCCAGCACGAGCTGCAGAAGGACGAGGAGAGGCAGGGCCAGGTCATGAAGGAAGTCGAACAACTGCGCCAGACGTTCGATCAGGCGAAGCAGGCCTTGGTCGAGGTCGAAGAGGAGTACATGAAGCTCGTCGCGGAGAAGGAAGAGTTGTTGAATAGTCATAAACTAAACCAGGAGCGCGTCGAGAAAGAGATCAAGCGCTTGGAAGAAGAATACGTGCCAAGCGAAACTCTCCAGGCGAATCTCGATGAGACGATGGAAGCGATCAGAGTTCTGCAAGAACAGCTGCACGACATGCAGTCCTCAGATCTGTACACCATCCGGCAGATGGCTTCCGAGCTCGACAGCGCCAAGAGGGTATTGGAAGAAGCCGTAGCAGAAGAAAACATGCTCCGAGCTTCCAATGATTCGACTAAGAAGCAACTGGAGGAAGTGCAGAGCGAGCGGACAGCAGCAGAGAAGGCGGAGTTGGAAGCCGAATTGACCATTGAGCAAATGCAGGGCGATCTAGAGAAGAGCGAGGCTGAGCTCGAGAAAGCTAAGTCGGAATGTGGTTTCAATATGCAATCTCGTGTGGGGAAGCTTCTAGAAGAGGCTGAAATGGCAAGGCATGAAGCAGAAAGCAATAAGAAGAGCGCTAAATTACTACGCGAAGAGGCCAAAGCAGCAGCAGCTGTGACCGAAGAAGCAGACGAAAAGCTCAAGACGACACTGAAGGAAGCGGAAGAAGCCAAGGGTGTCGAGAGGCTCGCAGAGGAACAAATCTACTGCTATGAGGGTCATGGCGATGGTTCAGGATCAACTAGGAGGATCACACTGTCAGCTGAGGAGTTCGACTCAATGAATGAGAAGATCAAGGAGTACACGAGTAAGGCCGACATAGAAGTGGCCACTGCCATTGCCGAGGCAGAGGCTATAAATGCAAGAGAGAAAGAAAACTCAGAGAAACTGGAGGCATTATTGAAAGAGAATGAGGCCTTAGAGTTAGAAATCAAGGAGGCTCTCAAGGCAGCAGAAATGGCAGAGGCCGACCAGAGATTGCTTGAGACCGAACTCCAGAAAAGGCGTCAAAACGAAGTCAGCAAAGCTACAAAAGTGAAACGCTGATCAGTACATGTGTTTTTGGAGATGAGGGTAAATATTTAGGAATTCAATAGCAAATCGCTTACTTGTACTTGGTAGATAAAACAGAGAATAATGAGACAGAGCATACCTGGTCAGCAAGCACAAGCCACATCTTGATCGAAGATTCATGAGATCGCAGCCTAATTT
The DNA here is from genome assembly GCF_023119035.1 of Salvia hispanica. Classification (NCBI taxonomy): domain Eukaryota; kingdom Viridiplantae; phylum Streptophyta; class Magnoliopsida; order Lamiales; family Lamiaceae; genus Salvia; species Salvia hispanica. The sequence continues at coordinate 37,261,082 of NC_062969.1, read as the reverse complement.
TTCTAGTCATCAGATTTCAGAAAGCGCATTCTTTGAGATTTGTAACTACTTACCACAAAAATCAAATTTTCTTCTTTACTCACTTAAATATCATATTAATACAATACCTTACAAGCACTGTTAGCAAACCACCAAAATGAACTCAGGAAAGATGGTGCAAAAGATTAACTATCTGGTCTTTCAAAAAAAATCAAGAAATAACTACTAGTAGTACTATCTTCCAACTGTTGAGCACAGAAATATCTGTTCTATGACATTCAAATTTACAAGATTTTAGAAAGGGTAAAAGCATAAGTTATTCTCTAACTCTAAGTAATAACCATACCATGACTTTTTCTATCCAACTCACATCTATAAATCTAATCTAAAAGCTCAATTATCCAAAACAGTTCAACAACTTACAAGCTCTCAAAATATTATTTTGGAACTTATAAGATATGTGAAATAAGCTATAGCAAAACAGCCAAGGTTACAGCTATCTGTGTGTAGTAGAATGGTTGAAGAAGCATACAAAGGGATAGGTAGTAAAGAGATCCATTTATCATTTGGTCCTACATTGCTTTGAATTCAACAACCTTGTTTCCCTACAACAAATTATACATGTACTTCAATTCTGTAGCTATCCAACCTCCAACAACTTCCCCACTTCAGTTTTCACACATTTGACTCTCCAACAACTTCCAATTCTTCCTCCACCATTAAGTGAACATTGAGGTTAACTAGAAGAAATCGAACTCGAGATATTTGTCACTTTTCTGGTCCACAGCTGCAGTAGGAGCAGAAGCAGGAGCAGCAGTGTTTTCATAGCTCGGTGCTGCTGGGATGGGAAGCCGCTCATAGTCTACTGGATTTGGAATTTCCGGTGGGGTGGCACACCGTATCAGAGCCCAGTTCACTCCTTCGAAGAACGGGTGTTGTTTTATCTCAGTGGCGCCTCGTTTATAGGCCAATCTATGCTGAGGCTCCTTCACAAGCAAACCTCTTATCAAATCCCTAGCGGCAAAGCTGACAACAGGTGATTCTGGGAAGCGGAGAGGCTGCCCTACAACGTTGAACAACGTGGCTCTGTTACCAGACCCCTTAAACGGAGTTTTGCCAAATAAGAGCTCATATAGGAAGATCCCAAACGTCCACCAATCCACCGCACTTCCGTGACCTTCCCCTTTGATGATCTCAGGTGCAAGATACTCATGTGTCCCGACAAAAGACATTGAGCGAGCGTTGCTTGGCTCGGCCATCAGCTCAGGCAACGGTCTAACTTGGTTGTCGATTTCATTTTTGTTTTTGGGTTTCTTATCCTTCTTGGATTTGCTGGAGAAGATACGAGGAGAAAAGCATGATGTCGGGACAACGCACGATGGCTGAATGCAGGATGGTTCGATGCATGCTGGCTGGGCACAGTAACCGGAGTTTTTACGCTGTGCATCATTATCGAGAGATGAGGTCTTCACCAGAGTCGGGCTAACAGCACAACGAAGTGAAAGATCAAAGTCTGAGAGCATTATATGTCCATCGTCCCTAACTAGGACGTTTTCTGGCTTTAGATCGCGATAGACAATCCCAAGCATGTGTAGATACTCCATGGAGAGCAGCACTTCAGCAACATAAAATCTGCCCAAAGGAAAACGAGAAAATAGTTTAGGAGCTCAAACTTTTACATTAGAGGATAACCTGGGGGGGAATTTTTCCCAATAATCAAAGATAAAAGATGGACACCATTTATATTTCTTCAAGGCAAATTACCTTATTTTACCAATCACATTAGCCATAAAAACCAAATCTTTGAAATTCATAAGGTCAAACACACCTTGAATGGCATAGTATCTTCACTTAGCACAAGATACAAAAAGCTGCTTTTGAAGGATTGACAGAAGCAACCAAATATGTAAGAATTAAGTACTACTTAACAAACACTCAACAAGGTTTTATGTCAATTTTAACTATGGTGGAATAAAACAGATCCGCACATGCATAAATTAAAAGTTCGTAGACGAGAGCATGATGTGTGGTCATAAGATATGAAAAAAAACTCGTAACACAGAATCTATGAGCACTGACCAGTCCTTTAACAACTAGAGACCCCAACAATGCCGAACCCGAAAGCCCCCAAAATTTAATGAGGAGGAAGAAGAAGGAGCAGATGAATGACGAAAGGGTTATGGAGGAGAGGAGGTAATAGTAACAGTAATAAAGATAGAGATAAAGATACACACTACCTATAGTCCGCTCTGAGAAATGAGGGAGACTATAAAACTACTAAAAAACAACGCAATTCATAATGACTAAGGATGCATTGCAACAACAGCCTTGTGATAGACAAACTTAATCATCTAACTGAGATTCTACCAACTGAGAGATTCTGACAGGCTAGAGATAATACTGAGACTTTGGAACTGAAGAGTATCAAAATTTAGATACTACTAATAAATTGTGTATTCCAGTGCAAAATCAAGGTGGTCTGCAGATATTTAAGCGGCTGATCTTAGCAAACTAACTCTGCGGAAAACACACCAAGTAGCTGAAGTAGCTCAATATTAGTTCGAAGGCAATAATAAGCATGAAATGCATGATATGACTGCCATGTATGCTGAAAATGTACAGCCACATTGCAGTCTAGTTTTGCTAATTGTTCACATGGTTAGTATGATTAGAAAATATCTTACTTTACTGCTTGTTCGGAGAAATATTTTCCTGGCTGTCTCTGTCTAAGAGTGTGTAGGTCTCCTCCGGGGCAGAATTCCATAACCAAACATGAAAATTTATCAGTTTCAAAATGGACGTACAGAGTCGGAAGGAAGGGATGGTCCAGGGACTGTAGTATCTCTCTTTCAGTCTGAGAACGGAGAAGCTTCTTACGACCTGCTAAAGAAGCCTTGTCCATAACTTTCATTGCAAAGTAACATTTAGTTCCAGTCAACTCAGCCAGATAAACACTCCCGATATCTCCACAACCTAATTTTTTCAGCAGCCTGAAATGGCTCAATCCTATTACACCATCTCTGGATCGGAGTGCTTGGATGGCTTCCCATCGCATATCATTTGCTTTATGGGGTTTGTTGATACCACTACTAAAGCTGCTACAGGTGCTCTCATCACTCACATCACTGGCAGTGCTTACTCGGCACACACTGCTCTTTCCACTCTCAATGTCTACTCTATCGCTTACTTTGGCACTTCCACTAGTTTTTGCAAGACTATTGGGTGCATCACTAATCTTTGCCGAAACTGAGCTGTTCTTCGCACTGCTTGGGTTATATATTTTCTTTTCTGGATCCTCGGAAGTTTCTAGCAAGATCTCATTAACATCATCGTTGGTTGTGGACGCTTGCTCAGATCTGGTAGACAAAATTTTGGAATCTGAGTTAGCAGGTGATACATTCAACGAATCCTCAAGGTTAACTTGAGATAGTTTGGACTCAACATCTTCTCTAGGTTCTCCAGCAGTTGCCATCTCTGGTTTAACCAGCTTTGGCTTGTTAGTGTTTAGCAGCTGAGAAGGTATCGATTTGAGATCATGTGTCTTGACCGTATAATGAGCGCCGACAGCTTTTTGTTGCAATCCCAAGGGAGCCCTAGAGCCCGTCTTGGAGGCCATCACTGAAACAATAAGCTACTCCTTAAGACTTAAATACAACACAAAAACTGCACAACGGCCACGATATCGCCCCAAGCATTTGATCTCCAACTCCGTGGAACCAGAACCCTGTCAATTGCATTCACCAACGAGTAAACATCTTGACATAACTAAAGAAGGAAGTATGTTAAGTCGATCTAACATTGCTAACAAGCATAACTTAAAATTCATAATAATGTGCGGTCAAACACCAAGTGTTGTGCAGGATCTGAACAAGACAACAGAAATATCATAGAATCAAACAGCAAGGGAAACCCAAATACTTTGTTCTAGCAAGTTAGCTAGGATAAAATTAAAATGCCCGCAAACTGAAAAGCAGAACTGGAAAGGACTTTTAGCAAGCATCAATTGAAGAAAGAATTCCAAAAGGAAGGAGACGGAGAGTGATGATAATACTAGTCAATCACAGCAGATACTTTTCTCGCTTTAACAGAAGTAAAAAATTGAAGCCCATTTCCAGTAAACCTGAAAAGACGAAACCTAGAAAACAAAATCCACAGAGGGAATCAAGGACCACCCGAAAAAGAAAAGCAAAGAGGGTCAGTGAATCAAGTCAGCTATTCACAAATGCAACAGTTTGAAATTAATCAAATTTAAATAAACACGATTCAGTGTGAGAAACCACATAAAAATCAGATCTTGATCACAAACCTGCAATAATGAAAACAGAAAGCTCGGCAGATATCCAAATCAAGAGAGAAACGATGAAGAAAAATAACCTAAACTCGCAATGATCAGAAATTATTCCTCTTTGGCAGTTAAAAAATGAGCAGTCTACGTAGACAGAATACACGGCGTGGTGTTTGGCAAACAGTTAATGTGGCATGGCATCTCAATTCTCAAATCCACCACTTTTTATTTGGAGAAGAGAATCATAATCATAACCGTGAGCGGAGGTTGCTACGATCAAACTGAATCAAGATCCACCTGATTAACCCCTTCTCTATTCTTCAGTTAAATTACTCCTCACTCTTAGTTGAACTGTTAAAAATATTTCCAATTCCATTTTAATGCTTTTTTTTATGTAAATAAGCATCAATAAAATTATAGTGGGACATGGCAGACTCCCCCATCTGAGCTGTGACCTGTAAATATGTTATGGATTATTACAAAATTATTAGAGTGAGAATGTGAGGTTTTGATATTTATTAGATCAAGCTAATTTTCTTATTATTAATTTATCATCCTTTTTTGTGATAAAACCAACATATACACACTACTAAATATTTTTGAGATCCTATGTAGTCACTGGATTCACTTACATTCAAAATCTAGCTACCACCCTCTGATTATCAAAAATGAAAAAATATAAAATTAAAATAGGGGACATTTTGTAATCATATCAACAACTCCAATGGTGATGAAATTTGTCAACTTATGATTGTTTCAAACATGTACTCCACTTTACTTGGGTGCATTACATAATCTCAATAGGGAAAAAAATGGAAACATGAAGCGAGAAATTAAAAAGAGGTGATTGATTTGATTTCATTCAACTCATCCTTGACAAAGATATGATAATGATGAGCCTACCTTATCTCGATCGGTAGCTAGACTAGACGTGGTCCGATCACATTTTGTTCAAAATAATCATTATGTATTGCGTGTGGAACTCTTTCTCGACTCAAGCTTAGACTCCAATTAAGACTCAACACATGTGTTTGCTCAAACTTTTTTCCTATTATTGGTGGATTTAATATTTATCATGAATGTATGGATTTGGAGTGGCTAAGTCCATTATTGACATTGTGTTGCCTGTACTTGTCGTTGTAGTTTAAGGCAAACAGGCCCCCATATCCAGAATGACATTGCTTAGTTTGGACAATAAGCCACCAATTTTGAACTTCGGCATCTTCTTTTTGTGTGTGGTCGAGCACGTACACGTGTGCGTGCTTGTGACCTTATGCATCCATCTAATTATATGTATACATGCAATACAATGTAGGAGTATTTTATACTATATCTCACATAATTAATACTGTGGAGGCTTCGAGCCTGACAATGAATTGAAAGCTGGTTATAGTTCCCGTCATCGTTTTCTTGTTAGAGTAACAAGACGTAATTATATTTTTGTGTTTATAAGAAAAATTTGGACACATTTTTATATGCAGAAAGAGATAAAATATAACAATAAGAAAAAAAAAAAAAAAAAAAGTGACCACCTAGTCGTGCCTGGGCTGCGACTGCCACTAGTTGGGAAGGAGGGGAGTATTATTTAATTTTTAATTTCACAATCTTTCACTACTCCTACATCCCATGTCAAGTTGTTGATCGAGTTTAAATTCCAACACAGTATCATAATGCGAATTTCGGGTTGCACTGACATTTTTTTTTTTACAAATTCAGTCAAGAAATTTATAGTGGTGGTTAGCTTGAAAAGTCTTAAGAATCTCCGTTGCCATTGATACCTCCCGAGTAAAGAACCTCCCCTGCCACCATAGTCTGACCTTCGACCTTCGAGAAGAACACCGCCCCCACTTAAACTCTTTGTTACATTGTATGTTGCTTTTATTTATTTTAGATACATTAGTACTCAGTTATATAAAGCTTTGAACGATTTGATTTTTTTATGTCATGACTAATGTAATATTTTGCTATTGATTTTAAGAATGCTTGATGTTGTTACATACTTGCAGGGTCATGGCTCAAATGCATTTAAAAAATGAAGAAGATAATAATTTTTTGGGTGGGATGTGTTTAAAATGTCTTTCACCATTGTTTTTCTTACAAATACTATGTGAACCAAACACCTTATATCAAACAATTTAGTGTGTATAAATTGAATAAGGTCATCTCCAACCATTTACACCAAATTCAAATCCATTTTTGAGTATGCATCACGTCAAAAAATAATTTTACTCTAACCATTTACATTATATTTGATGTTATTCCATTGAAAAACCCAAAAATGTATTTGAGTTTAGTGTATGATAGGAGAAATTGCCTACACCAAAAATGAGTTTTGGTCTATAGTTGGAGATGGTCTAAGTGGTAGAGAAGTTAATGCTGAGGCTAAAGATATGAGGTTCGAGTCTTCCGCGCAATCTTTGCAATTAAATTCATTTACTCATTCAAAAAAATAGTTACTTCCTCCGTTCCACAGTAATAGAGTCATTTTGCCATTTTAGTACGTTCCATAGTAATAGAGTCATTTCCCTTTTTAGTAAAAGTCAACACATTTTTCCACACCTACTTTACTCTCTCTTACTTTTTTCTCTCTTCACCTCTCTATCTTTTTCATTTTCCACTTTATTCTCACTTTACTTAACTCACTTAACATAAATTTTCTTAATCTCCATGCCGAAAATAAACGCCTCCATTACTATGGAACAGAGGGAGGACTCCTTAGCAAGTGGAAAAGAAACTATCTGCAAAACTCAGAAAAGCCCATTCTCTTGCAAATAAAGTTACGAACTAGTACTACACACGTTTAGAAATTCATTAACCAACTATCTTGTAAACTGAATCATCTGATTAGCTAGTCTAGTTGTATCCTTATTAGTACAAAATTAAGAATTTTTTTCTCCCTGTGTGTTTTAGTCAGCTATTTCGATTATCTTGGTCAAAGCTAATACATGTTGAATTGGACATAAAATGAGATAGCTGAAGCTATATATCCGATTCATATTTTATTTCATTCTGTTTCGAGATTAATAAATAAAGTACGTAATAGCAATAATTAACCAATTAAGTCCCAATTTAAGAGCCGTGTAGGAGTGCATTAGGCTCTGTTTAAAATTTGACCATAATCCCCACAAAACTGAAACTGGGCCCATTAATCCTATTTTGAGATATAAAGTTGGGCCTTAGTCAAGAGTACTGTAATTATGTTGAATAAGCCTTTAACTACGTTCTTTTAAAAGAGCTTTTATTTTGTCTTTTGCATTCGTGATTACATAAAATATTCCATTTAATTTCTGATTAGGGGAATATCATGGCCGGCCGCGGACGGTAGCAATTATATAGGAGTTTTTAGAGTAATTAGATTGTGTTAAATCTCACTTTGATTCATTATTTACAATAATAATTTAATTAATATCGGATGCGTTATGACTTATGCATCCAAGTGAAATGTATATAACTCTTTCTCATGTCACATTTTTAAAAAATTAAAAGTAAAATAGAATGAAAAGAGCGAGTATATGTGAATTATAGGGATGTCAATCGGGCTAACCCGATCGGGTTCGGGCCAGCCCACTCAGGTCGCTGGGCTATTTGGGTGCGGGTCATTCGGGTTATGGATTTTTCGGGTCATAAATTTTCAACCCTAATCCTAACCCTAACCCATCGGGTTTTGGGCTAACCCATCGGGCTATTCGGGCCTAAAAGCTTTCGAAAATAATCTCTTGTATCAAAATTTTCTTCTATAAAATGATTTTAAATTTTAGATACTTTTTTCTTTTTAGTTTAGAATCATATAAAATCTTCAAATTTTCATAGTTTTCTTCAATAATACTTGAAAAGAAGCCTTTCATCACGATCAACTACAATATAAATTAAAGCTTGTGTTCGTGTCATTATTATGGCATTGTTCGTAACTAATTCTTTATGAAAATTAAAAATCATCTTACATGAATCATTATTAAAATGATAAATATATTAAGATTTTGATGGGTTAGTTCTTAATTTTGTCTTGATTGGCTTTTGTGGTGGTAAGTGCTGGGAATTGGTGCCCCTTGCACAGCGGAAGACATGCATACACAAATAAATCAGATCTACAGATCTATTTGACCGATTATGAGATTAATTATCTACATGTTAAACAAATCAAATTGCATTCAAGAACACAAATAAATCATGTTTAAGGAATTAAAACCCTAATTCATGATTTCCTACGGTTTAGAATTACCGATCTGATTCTCCAAAGAATCGTCGATTGCTTGCGCCTTCTCCACGAGATGATCTTCGTACTCAACCATAAATCTTCTAATCTGTATCCCGAACTCAGATTATGACCTTTGGGTGGGCAAAGCTTGTCAGAATCGAAAAGGGCTTGATTAGAAAGAAGACAGAATATCAGTTTTGTCAAAAACCGATTTTTCGTCCACTCCCAGAGGGGAGCACGAAAATTAATGTGTTGAATCACATTAAATCTCCTTTCTAATCTCCTTTTATATTGAGTTATGATGGGCCAGATTAGGGATCCATGGAGGTTGGACTTGGGCCAAACCTGTTGGACTTTTACTAATTAAATTGAGCCCCAATTTAATACAAGTCCAAACAGAATATTATTATCATCCACTATAGTATAATAATATTGACTGCCCGTCCAATCCCAAATTACGAGTAATCCGGGCTTTTACCTCTTTAATTTATTATTTCCCGTGTTAAAGATATAAATATCCATTAATCAATTTAAGTATGCTATTTGACTTTAATTAATTAATATCTTTTTCCAAGAGTTGTCTAGTTCAAAATCTTTATTTATTATTCTGGAATAAATTCCAACCGGCCGGGTTTCTGAATAATAAAACCTTTTTCGAACACCTCTTGAGGATATTATCAAACTGGACTCACCCAGCACACGATTCATTGCAATAACAATACTAGCACCTCTAGACATTGATCACTACTACCCAAGATATCAGGATTCTTGGATTGCGAAAAATCCGCACCATTTGATAAATCAAAGTAGTGCATAATCAATATCGTATGCTCAATGCTATATCAACAATGATTAAGAAATAACAATCACCGAGACCTCGTCTTTCAGTAAATAGCAAGAAAGACTTATCTCAACAGTTAGATCCTTCAGTGCTATACCACACCAGTGTCGTTTATTTCCTAAGGTAAGGAAAAATGCGGACTGACACTGCAACCTTTCACGATAGGTAGCCAAAGCCTATCTAGGTTGTGAAATTCTATTTCTCTTCTACAAAGAACCGACTGCGTCACCTTCTGTGAACGTCGTTCACGACCAGTCTACTATGTAGAAGAATTAGACTTATTTGCTTCTTATACATTTAAATGTTTGAGAAACATCTTATAAATGCACAAGCAAACATCAATGCGATAAAATTACTACTTCTCGCCTTGGGTTAAAAGTGGATTGTAGAATTTATTGTATCCAAGCAATTCTATCCGTGCAACATGCTCGAAATATGCTTTTCAGTATACCAATCCTAACAGTAAGACACTAGTAGCAGATGATGGGACGGTGCAATAACGAGTTGAGATGGAACTTGAAAGCTTATATTGTGGGATCGAGTGGAAAAGTGTATAATTCTTGAATAAGACTAATGATTGTGTAGAATGAAGATTGAGGATTCAAAAATATAAAAAAACCCCTAAAACTTAATATTTTATAATTAAAACTCACAACCCATCGGGCCGACCCGCAACCCGTTCGGGCCAACTCGTTTAACCCGTCAACCCATTCGGGCCAACCCGTTTAGCCCGTTTTGTATTCAGGTAATAAAATTACAGCCCTAACCCGTTTATATTACCGGGTTGTTCGGGCCGGCCTACGAGTTTCGGGTTGAATTGACATCCCTAGTGAATTGTATTCTAAGTAAGAATGAAAAGTACAAGTGTCGATTGGCAAATTAATGAAAGTAAAAATTATTAGACTACTTTATTTTCTTTTTCATTTCATCGTACCAACAATGACCTTATAAATTATTAGACTAAAAAAAACTACAAAATGATCTTAGATACAAACAATATAGCACCAATCATGAATACAGTAGCCCAAAGAAACAAAGGAAAAAAAGTACAGATTCATTTCCAACAACAAATTTTAAATCCATCCCACAATTTTCCTTCTCCAAATTGATCCTTTAAAAATAGCATCATTTTAGCTTACAATACACCAAAACACATTGGCTGTAATTTACCCCTTAAGATTAAGAAACTACACAAAGTAGTAGTTCATAAACGCATCGTTTATCAAAATGACTAGTAACTATTCCCCTTATATATAGCATAGCGCGCATATTTCCACCTTTAAAGAAAATTCTCATTATCTTTGTTTCATTTTGCTACATATGATCTCCTTCACTGAGCATATATTACACCACACGGTCCACATGACATATTTGGCTCGAGCATGTAGCCTGCTATGATATCATAATAGATTCTATGGGAGGATAGGTATGTTCTCAATAATTGAATCTTTTCTAAAATGTGGTTTAATCCCAAAACTAATTAGAGATAGGAGGAATTTGCTCATTAATTAAGTATTTAGGTTGATCTCTTTTTATTCCACATTTCTGAAACAGGACAAATCACACGTGAATACCTCAACAATTTCGTCCCGATAACATCTTTTGTACTCATTGAATGAGATGTTACCAACAATTTCGTCTTCTATGACTAGAGCTAAAGAAAACAATGATAATTAAGTAAACAGAATCTTTAGAATTTTGCAACCAATAATGTTGGGTTGACGTCCGCTCTTCTCATTATCAACATGAACAAAACCTTCTCATTTGATATATTGTATTCTTCATTTGCACTCTCGTGTAATTCATTAGTTTTGTAAAATAAATTAGTACTAGTTAAGTAGCATCTTTTTGTAATTCTTTATATATCTTCTTTAAATGAAGTGGGTGATAAACTAGTCCAATAGAGTTATTAACAAGGTCATTAACTCTTTTATCTCCAACCTTTAACAAAAATGTAACCTCCTCTTGACACTTGGTGGCTGATGCAATAACCAAACAATGTAGTGTAAAAAAAGTTATCAATCTGCAAAAGATCTCATGATATTATCCTTACCATGTATTATTTATTCCATATATCCATGAATTCTTAAATTATTTGTGCAAAAATAGATTAAAATAACTGAATTTATGCTACATAAAAATCCAGATATTGGGTTCGCCCTCATGGATTTGTGGTCACAACAATAAAGTGCAATAAAACAAGAAGGTTATGGGAAAGGAGTTGTCCCCAGGAGGAACTTCATCCACTCATGCGACGAAATTTCAAAGGGATAAATTATGTGGTAGAATTTGTTCTAACTCTAGGAAATTATTTTCATTTATGTTATTCTTGTTGTCCGCGGGAGGAACTTCATCCACTCATGCGACGAAATTTCGAAGGGATAAATTACGTGGCAGAATTTGTTCTAACTCTAGGAAATTATTTTCATTTATGTTATTCTTGTTGTCCGCAGGAGGAACTTCATCCACTCATGCGACGAAATTTCAAAGGGATAAATAATTTGTTCTAACTCTAGGAAATTATTTTCATTTATGTATTCAAGAATAACATAATTGAATACTAATGTAGGATTTTTGAACAAATATGTATTTTACGTAATTAACCATGATATAATGAGATCGAAAATTTACCTTGAACTCTCTTTGATTGAGTGGCGCAACTCCACCAAGGATTAGTTTCTCTCTTTTGATGTGTGTATGATTTGATGGAATCACCACAATTTTATTTATAGGCGGACAAAGAACAAACCCAAGTTCATGCATTTTCCATTAAATTGACTATTTAATATACTAACTGGAATCAACCTCATGTAACACCCTGAAAATAGCATTAGAAGAAATTCAGTGTTCTAAAATAAATAAAAACCCAAGTTCATGCATTTTCCATTAAATTGACTATTTAATATACTAACTGGAATCAACCTCATGTAACACCCTGAAAATAGCATTAGAAGAAATTCAGTGTTCTAAAATAAATAAAATCGTTTAATTAGTGTTTCCATCATTTAAAATCGATAGAAAACGAATATATTTATATACATTGCTTTAAATATATAAAAATACATGAGAACAATTTTTCTTATGACTTCAACTTGTGGAAATTGGGAAGTCACGCAACTTGAGTGAATATAGTATATATGTGTTCATTGGAAAACATAGTGGGCATTTTCAATTGAAAATAAAATAAATTAATTTTGGGTCTTCTAGAAAGTTAAAAGGTACGAAAATATGATAAGAATGAAGTGATATTAAGTCATTTCCAAATTGAATATTCTAGAATGTAATGAAGGTAATGATGATTTAATACTACATTATTAAAGAAGAAAAATCTAGAATTATGGGATACCTCTATGACTCTGTAAATAGTCTTCATATCTCCCGATTTGGGTGGGTGGGGGGGGGCGCCTCTTCACCACAGCAAATCATTTTCTTAACTTCGTGCAGTGTTTGTTGTTGTTATTTAATCAACAAGGATTGGGTGAACTTTATTACTCCCCCAGTCCCCGATTAAGAGTCACATTTTTCTATTTCGGTTCATCCCCAATTAAGAGTCACACTTCATTTTTACCATACATAGTAAGTAGATCTCACATTCCACTAACTCAATTCGCTCACATTTTATTATAAAATCAATATAAAAATATGGGTCCCACATTCCACTAATTTTTTCAACAACTTTTGTTTACATTTCTTAAAACTCGTGTCCGGTCAAGGTGTGACTCCTAATCGGGGACGGATGGATTAATAAATAAGGTAAGATTCTAATCTAATTAATTTTTTTATCAAAAGAAATGATTAGATATTGAGTTTGAGGATTTGGATTGTCGATCGACTATTATATTTGAATAAGTATGTGGATTATTCCTTGAGATAACAGTGAATATAAAATTAGAGGCGTGCATAAAATGTTCTAGTTATTGATTTGAAGCAATAAAATTCATGATAACATTGAAAGTTTGAAAATAGTCATGATTAAATCTTGGACATTTGATGCTATTTTGGTTATAGAAATTCGTATATGATGGGTTAATATGATTTAGATCGAGAATTGTTTGGAAAATGAACTATATGGTGAAGATTGAGTTTATCGGATATATGAAAGTGTATGCTATGAATTTTATTTGATTATTAGAATGCAAGAAATGATAAAATGCATACTACTATGATTTGATTGATATTTGCAAAGATTGTTGACATATTTTTAAAACCTATTAGAATAATGGAGATGAAGGTTGAAGTGGTTATGGTAAATAATGGTATAAGGAGTCTAAATAATTAAATTAAGAATTATTAAAAGTTATCTGGTGGTTGTGTGTAAACTGAATATGTGATAGATGTTGTGGTACAAGAAATATGGTATGAATTCATGTATGATATAAGTGGTACTTTGATAATCAGAAGTGATATGTGAATAGTAATTTCACTAGTAATGTGTTATATGATCTTATAAGCTTTTAAGTGTGACATTTTGTGTCTATTTGTAAATGTACGTGATTAATAAATGATATGTTACAAATATGCAGTATGGCTAAAATGTAATGATTATGCACCCTATGTGGGTTATCGTCACCTCTATATATAGGTTATTGTCACCCTACATGGGTTATCGTCACCGCTATGTGGGTTATCGTCGCCCCTATGTAGGTTATTGGCACCCCTATATGGTTATTGTTAGTAGATTGTTTAAGTACTTATGGTTTGAGATCGAACAATATGACTGTTTATGATAAACATGTGATGCTTCATGATGATGTTGATTTATAATAAAATTATTGATGATAAATATGATGAAGTATTGATGTTAGAAACTACTTGGAGTTTACTATGAATATTTGTCAATATTACATGAAAATAATTGAGGCTCAATGTTGTGTGATATTTCCTATTCGTTGATCGCAGATCTTGGTTGGGATGTAACATCTCGTACATTGCACATCTTACTTAATTTTTTTTCTTACCTACTGTGTTTTCTTCACACTTATTTCTTGTTGTGAAATAATTTTATGAAATGATAAAAAATATATGGTACGGAATCTAAAATTATAAATATATAAAATAAATATTTTTAAAATTATATAAAATCAAACAATTATTTACATAAAAAAATGTAATACAAATATATTGGTTAGTGAAGTTTGGCAAAAAAAATATATACGTATTTTTATTAATATTATGATAATTTAAAATTAAAATATTTATATTTATTTTGTGAATAGTCAACATTTGCATTAATGAATTAATAGAATTTAAGATTTAATAAAAGATATATAAAGTGTGTTTGTACGTAAATTAGAGTATGAGAGATGTGTGATAGTGCAACTAATTATAAAGTTTATATACTTAAAAAATTAAGGTATGCAAATATAATAAAATTTTCTTATTAATATATTTACATGTGACACATTTCCGTTAAATTGACTATTTAATAAAGAATGAATGAGAAAAAAGTAGAGAAAAATGTAAAGAAAATAATAAAGTAAAAGAGAGATAGAGTATTGCTTTTTTGTCATAAAATGAAATGTCTCATTTATAGTAGGACTGTCCAAAAGGGAATACACCTCACTTATAGTGAGACGAAGGGAGTCTATTATTATTTACGATTTAATAAAATTACACCACTTTTTTAAAATTAAAATACATTAGACATGGCTTGTGATTTATTATTTTTAGGATTTATATATTGTGTATTTTTTTTATTAATATTATTTTAATTAGTGTTTCATTTTATTTTATTATTCACAATAAAATTAAAAGATTTGTAACCGCTAATACATTGCTTAATGTAATAAATATGGCAATAAAATCAA
Organism: Salvia hispanica; assembly: GCF_023119035.1. Classification (NCBI taxonomy): domain Eukaryota; kingdom Viridiplantae; phylum Streptophyta; class Magnoliopsida; order Lamiales; family Lamiaceae; genus Salvia; species Salvia hispanica. Next base: position 37,245,975 of record NC_062969.1, on the reverse strand, counting down.
ACATATGAAGAAGCTAGTGTAGCAATATAACCCAATATAAGACAAGCACCCTATCAAATCTTATCAAAATTATAATTTTAACTATGTTTATGTAACTCACCAATTTGTCACGTTAAGGCATGTTATAATAATATATAATACAAATTTAGATAATTTCTTTTCAATCAAACAACAACGAAATTTTTTGTATATATTTGCATATCTTGACATGAAGCTCGTATTTCTTATCTTATTTTACATATCTTCTCATATCCCATCTTTTTTATCAAACGAGTCCTTATAGTATATTATATGAAAAATCCAATATACATATTTGTTACACATGTGAGACATAAAATTTTCACAAACCATGATAGAAAGAGAGTATGGTCACTCGTCCTGTCTTAATATTATTTAAAGATTATACCTTTATATAGAATTAAGGCAAAAGCTAAGTTGCTAGAGGACACTAGTACGGCAATCAAATTTATGACGTGATTAAATATAGGCTCCTAGGTTAGTTACTAAGTACTATCAATTTCCCGGCCAAGGTAAGTTGAGGAATATTCTCGGGGAAAATTACAGTTGGGCACCTAAATATTTATCTTTTGATTATTTTCGAACTATATTTGTATATCAGAGAAAATTAAATTATCACAACTAGCAAGCTTGTCGTTCATATGAACTCAATTCCGAATTTGAGGCTATAATTTAGACTTGTTGAACCACTACAAACTCCGGACATGTTACGCATATTGATGATTGGGATATTTTTGTGGGTTTCTGATATAGGAGTGGTATTTTTTTCGATTGTTATCATGCATAGTTCGGAAAAATTTTCGTTACAATATCAATATTTCAAGTATTTAAGTATATTTATAGTCGTGGAGCTTCGTTAATAAATCAATAGTCTGAGTATTAAATGTAATTTTCTCAATTTCCTTCTGCTAAAATATTACTCCTAGTACAATAAATTTCATTAACAAATGAGAGTACTAATTATTTTTTGGTACAATGAGTCATCTTTTCCAAAAGAAGTAAGCAAAATATAGGAATTACAGACATGAATAAGTGGCATAGTGATTTTTGGATATTGAACAAAAGAAACTGTTTTGAGGAACCTATGTCTGGTTGGTAGTGTGTAGTGTAGGTGTGACTTGATACTCTTAGAAAATGACAGCGCCAGTTTCTTCATATCATCTTGTTCATGTCGTAAGTCATAACTATAACCTTTATAATAAATTATTAATTCACTCAGCAGGGGAAACCAGCCAAACACAAAGGTTATAAACAACAGACTGGAATGTAGATTTGTCTCAAAAACTGCACCTTTTTTTGTTGTTTCTGGAGATTCCTGCCGTCGATGGAGTCTGCTGCAGAGAGCAACACTATGATCCCTGTGCCGTATGATCCCAAGAAATCTGTCGATACAATAGCAACAATCGGTACATGCTTTTCATTCTTCTTTGTTTTCACTCTACTCAATTAATTGTGCATACTGATGGTGTCAAGTTTTGTGCAGAGGAGGTGAACGATTCTCCGGTGGAGGAAGTGCGGCTAACAGTTGCGATAACGGATGATCCTACGCTGCCATGTCTGACGTTTCGGACATGGGTGTTGGGGATGATATCATGTGCAGCTCTAGCATTCTTGAACCAGTTCTTCGTCTATCGCCAGAACGCTCTCACTGTAACGTCTGTATCCGTTCAGATTTTAGTCCTCCCCATCGGGAAGCTCATGGCTGCAACTCTGCCAACCAAGGCATTCAAGATTCCTGGGACAAAATGGTCCTTCACAATGAATCCAGGGCCCTTCAACTTAAAGGAGCATTGCCTCATCACCATCTTCGCCAACACAGGCGCAACGGGTGTTTATGCAGTCAACATCATCACTATTGTGAAGGCGTTTTATCATCGGAAAATTGACCCGGTGGCAGCTATGCTACTCACACATAGCACACAGGTATGTATCAAGTCATACCTTATGCTGTTTCCATCTTTGAACTATGTTTGTTGATGTTTTTCTGGTGCAGCTTCTAGGGTATGGCTGGGCTGGAATTTTCCGGAAATTTCTGGTGGACTCCCCCTACATGTGGTGGCCTTCCAACCTCATTCAAGTGTCTCTCTTCAGAGCATTGCATGAGGTTGAAGTCAGGCGAAAAGGAGGCCTCACACGGCTGCAATTCTTCACCGCAGTCTCTGTTTCGAGCTTCTGTTATTACATAATCCCGAACTATTTGTTCCCTTCCATCACCGCTCTCTCCTTTGTTTGCTGGATATGGAAAGATTCTGTAACAGCACAGCAGTTAGGAGGAGGGATTAGAGGCTTGGGACTCGGCTCGATCGCGCTTGATTGGTCGACCATTGCAGCTTTTGTAGGCAGCCCTCTGGCAACCCCTGGCTTTGCTATAATCAACTTGTTGGTTGGCTTCATACTGGTTGTGTATATCGTGATGCCAATAGCCTATTGGAATAACCTCTATAACGCAAGGAGATTCCCCATCATTTCTGCACATGTCTTTGATGCAACTGGAGCACCATACAACATATCAGCAATCCTGGATGAGAAAACCTTTGAATTCAGCAGTGAGGGATATGCTAGTTACAGCAAGGTTAACCTGAGCATCTTCTTCGTATTGATCTACGGTCTCAGCTTCGCTGTATTGGCAGCTACTATATCACACGTAGCGCTCTTCCATGGAAGGTAAGCGTGATAAACACATAAATTCAAACTGTTGAAGCTATAACTATGGCCTCGTTGCAGAACAATCTGGCAGCAGACGAAGGCCTCATTTCATGACAAGTTCGGAGACGTACATACTAGGTTGATGAGGAAGAACTATGAACCTGTCCCTCAATGGTGGTTCCACGGCCTCTTGTTGGTGGTTCTTGCGGTGTCCATGCTTGCTTGCGAAGGCTTCGGAAGGCAACTACAACTTCCTTACTGGGGCGTAGCGTTGGCTATCGTGTTGGCCTTGGTGTTCACCCTGCCTGTGGGTGTCATTGCAGCCACAACCAACCAGGTTCCTACACAATTAATTTTGTTTCATTTCATGAATAAATACTCCTAACATCAACATCATTGCAATTTGATCAGACAGCAGGACTGAATGTGATCTCCGAGATGATCATCGGCTACATGTACCCGGGAAAACCTCTAGCCAACATTGTCTTCAAGACCTATAGCACCATAAGCATGTCTCAGGCTATTACATTCCTATCCGACTTCAAGCTCGGCCACTACATGAAAATCCCTCCAAAATCGATGTTCGTGGTTCAACTCATTGGGACGGTGATCACTTCCTTAGTGAGTTTCGGCACAGCCTGGTGGCTCCTCACCTCCATAGAATACATCTGCGACGAAACAAAGCTACCTCCGGGCAGCCCGTGGACCTGCCAGGCAGACGATGTCTTCTACAACGCTTCCATAATCTGGGGTGTGGTTGGGCCCCTCCGCATGTTCGGGAAGCTAGGGCTGTACCCGGAGATGAACTACTTCTTCCTGTTCGGGCTTTTGGCGCCGGTCCCCGTGTGGTACTTTGCACGCAAGTACCCCGAGAAGAGATGGATCAGCTGCATCAACATGCCCCTCATTTTCTCCGGGACATTGGGGATGCCTTTAGCCAAAGCTGTGAACAGCGTGTCGTGGTTTGCAGTGGGGATCATCTTCAACTTGGTGGTGTACCGGAGATTCAAGGGGTGGTGGGCACGGCACAACTACATCCTCTCGGCTGGGCTTGACGTCGGGGTGGCCTTCATGGGGACGCTGTGTTACTTCAGCTTGCAGTATTATGACATCGCCGGGCCTAGCTGGTGGGGCTTGCCCATCGACGATCACTGCCCCTTGGCCAAATGCCCCACCGCGCCTGGTATCAAAGTTGATCAATGCCCTGTCCACTGACACAGACAAGACTCACTCAACACTCCAATTTCATCATCAAAATCCTGCTTTCAATCAACTTGTCATGCTTAATACTATTGTACACAAACAAGCTATTTAGCTTCCCATCTTCCTGCAACAAATATGATCATTAATTATCCTTTCTTGTAATAACTGAAAAACAATTAGCCTCAAAGAAACATTGAAATTCCATGAACCCAATACAGGATGATTAGCTAAACGAGCTATGAACTGATTTGATCAACCTTGAGTAAAGGTTCAGATTTATTGGCCCTAAATCAATAATCTGAAGTTTTGTAATGAAAAATGACACCAAATTTTCCGGCAAGAATATCACTTACCACATCCAAAAAAAAAAGTAGAAATTTTTTTATAATCAGATCACTGGGCAAGTTCATTCTTGACCACCTAACTTTGGTGAAAGACCAAAGTATAGCAGCATACATATCAACATAATAATTTTCCAAGGATTAGATCAATAAACCCAAAATTGAGACGAATTGGAAGAGAATTAACAGGAAACAGAGAGGACCACCAAGGGGCTCCTGTCCCTTCAGGATACCTTCTTCACCAATTGCATACACCTACAAAACCAGTGGAAATGAAGGTTTTCATTATCTAGTGACAGTGCCTATCAACAACTAAAAGCCTAAATCAAACTATCACTTATAAAATATATCTGCACTGAGGGCTTTGGAGCCATTTTCTTCTAATTCAGGGTGTACCTTAATTGAGCAGGAGCTTTAACTACAGTCTATAAACCATTACATGACCTACATCTAGAGAAATCTATAAACAATAAGATGCACATAGTCAATTAGCAAAAATTCTGTGTCAGTTAATTAGCAAAAATGTTTGGTTAGGTAATCCAGCTAGTATTGCTAAATTATGGTGTATATCCACAATTTTTTGCACATATATGTTTCCGCCTTTTTAAAACAGTCCATATTTACATATTTTCTGTTAACTTATCCATGCATGTATATCTCTATAACCAATTAACCATATAAATAATTTTATAAATCATATTTGACTGATTAAGAAAATATTTTGATATAATTTTATAAATCTTATATACTTAAGGAAGGGAACAAGAAATCTCAAAATAATATTTACTGTATACTAATCTGTGATTTTTTGTCATATTCAAATTTTACTATAATATGCATATAAACCTTGTTTAGTTAATTAAGAATTTAAGATATATTCATAAAATATACAGAGGAAGGAGATTATGGAAATCAGAGTTGGTCGATCATTGGAATAATATCTACTGCATACATATATATGTAAATTACGTAGTGATACCGAAACACGTATATATATGAGAGCAAGGGTGGTTGAAAATTATCAAGTAACTAAAAATATTTGTAATTGCTTTTTAAAAGAAGTAAAGAAGAAGAAGAAGAATGGCAGCCTCCTCTATAAAGTGTATTTGTTGGTCACCCTTATGCTTATTATTTCCACCGGTACGTCTCACACTCTCAACTTTCTTCTATATCTCTCTCTCCATAATTAAATTAGTTGCAAACAATTTATCATGATGATTTCATTGATAGATTTATAAAGAAATATTCTGATTAATGTTACGTTGTATTCAGTTGGAATGTCCGAGGAAACGTGCGGAAGGAAGATATTGTGTGTGAACGGCTCGTGCTCTTGCAGTGATAAAGTTGCACGACCGGAGGCCACGTGCAACTCTAACAGTGATTGCCCACCGTGCGACACCGGAGATGCATTGTGTGTGGAGGGCTCGTGTAGCTGCAATTAGCCTTATATTATGTAAAAGAATGAATAATTTGGATTTGTCCCATTAAAGAGAATATATGAAATTATACGTGGATACACACAAAATAAAGTTGAACAAATCTGTTAGTTTTTTTTACATTGCAAATCATACAAATTATATCGGTGTTATGGTTGTTAAAACAAAAATAAATTTAGTTTTTGATTTTGTTAATAAGTTATCGGACAACTCTCACTCCGGTATTGAAAAGTATGAACAACATCAATCATCGTGTAGATGTTTTTGCATCAAATATTGGAATACATAATAATCCTCTTATAGTCTAACCATTTGAAACAAACAAAAAAATGCAACAAGGTTGCAAATAAAATAGCATAACCACGTAATGGAATTGGTGCTTGACATATTCCGATGTGCTGGATGCATACCTCCACCTCCACCTCTAAAACGGCCACCTCCACCTCGAAAACGGCCACCGCCACCTCCACCTGTACTGCCACGGCCGCCACCGCCTCCACCGCCACGACCACCTACTAGAATGAGAGCGTCTAATATGATCAAACTAAGAAAGAATAGCCTTAGCATGCCAGGATAGCGTAACCAGATCATCATCTACCAACTAATCTTACTTTTTTTATCATCTTATTTCAGCATTGGATATTGAAATTTTAATGCATTCGAATATCTAATGCTTCAACTGGAATTTTATCTTTACCTAGGCAGCTACTATAAAAATTATTTTTCCTAGCAGATATTAAAGTATTAGATGTCTTTTTGTAACATTACAAATTTAGGCCTACTAAAATTTGGGAACTAAACACGAGATAATAGAATCGGTTTACTAAAATAGGGCCTTTCTGTTTTATAGTATTATTTCTTGTTTTATAAGGAATGTGAATTAATTATTTTTTAAATAGTGAATTAACTTAGGGTATATGGCTGATTTTGTTATGCGATTACATTTCACAGCATCTTTTTTTTTAATCCCAATTGCGTATGCCAGAAGATACTTTGGTTATTTTTGCTGTTTCCTAACAAATCAACGATTCATTTTTCAAATTAGTTAATATAGTGACACTTACCTAAGGCCGTGTGTTCGAATCTCGACGTGACTACTCACATTTTTATAAAAGCAATAACAATACGGGGTTGACAATTTAAGATATGGGATGAAGGAAAAAATATGAGTGCAATTCAAGATGTGTTGAAGAGAAAACATATGCAAGATGTTGTGAATGTTTTGAAGGAAATTCAAAGCACAAGGTATATAAAATTTGTAGTTATATGAATATAGCCAACCTCCATTCAAGCTATAAGTTAAACTATTGCAATGCAATCTTGGATAAGTTTATACATAATTTTTAGAATATTACAATTCTCCTTTGAAGATGAGAAAATATTCAACCAAATATTTAGAAAACATAAGCTCCTCCATCTATCCTTCAACTTCAAAGCTAGGACCTGCCAAGCTCTGCTTTGCTTCATTCATCACTTTGTTCTTATCAAACAGACTAAAAAATCGAACCTTAACATGAAAAGGAAGATCATCACCTTGTAAATCCATCTGTTCCTCTACTATTTCACCACTGATTCACCACAATACCTTGTCCATATATTTTGGAGAGTCGGTATGTATCCAATTTCAGACGGAATAGAATCCAATTCTTCTAATCCACATAAATGAAGCTTCTCAAGGCATGGAAAGATGGAGCTTGTTTCTACAGTCCAATTTTTCAGGCCATCACACTCCCACAATTCCAAGTATTTGAGGCAAGGGAAATTTCCTTCAAAGATTTTCCACTTACCAGTTCCAAAACATCCACGGAACAACTTGAGCTTCTCAAGAACGGGCAACGAATCTATCATTTCCAATATCGTTTCCCATTCAAAGTCGTTGTTCATATTAAGAGACAAATTCTTGAGGGTTTGGGGAAAGGTGAGCGTATACAAAGAGGCATTCCCTCTAAAATCATACTCACACGAGATATAGAGGGATTCTAATTTACACAAACATTTAATATTGCTCAGATAATAATAATCATCACACCCTATTAATCCCTTGCTCCCTTCATATATTATCTCCAATCTATTGATATTGGAAAATCTCTTAACCACCTTTTCATCCCATTTGAAATTGAGTGCTCCCTTAAGTACAACGAGATTCTCCATGATGACGGCATCACTCGAAGGATCTGGGGGAAGCACAGATTCCATCTCAATATACTTCAGTTGATGCATTTCCCAAAACTCAGTATGTGCAATAAAATTACCTATGTAAGGAATGATCAGAGTTTGCAAATTCCAAAGGTGATTGAAAGAAGAAGGCTTGTGTTCATACTTGTCTGCAAGGTGTCGCAAGTTAACATACTGAAACACACGAGATATGTGACCGTCAGCTTGTATTGTCCTCAACAATCCAAAATTCCGGCACCGTGGAACTTTGCCATGTTCGCAAATGATGGAACGAGCATGTGACATATATTTCATGTCTTTGACGACTTTCTTCTTTGAAGTGTTCCTGCGTATGACAACGCGGCGATTGCTTTTTATTCCTCGAGGACTAGATTCTCCTACCACGTGATAAAACCCTTCCTTTTTGCTCTGGTTCACGCATAGATCTCTTAACAAATCATGAACTTTGACTTGTTTTATATTTCCAATACACCCCAACTCGGCAACCAGAATGAGATTTCTCTCAACTAAGTCCTTTAAGAACCCTTTCCCAATTGTTCTCAAACTTTTTCCATCTATTGGTTTAAGAAATCCTTCGGCGACCCATAACTTGATGAGGTTTGAGGTGCGAATATTTTCATCTTCCTCAAACACTCCCATGTATAGGAAACAAGGCTTTAAGTAGACAGGCAAATGATCATAGCTCAATTTTAATAATCTCAAGCAATGTTTATCATTATCCAAATTTATGACTAAAGTTAAGTTTTCTCTTATCGATTCCCAACATTCTTGTGTGTGTTCCATATTTTTCAAAATACCTCCCACTACAACAATTGATAGAGGAAGTCCTCTACAATTGTATGCAATTTCCTTTCCAACTTTCTCCAAACCAAGAGGAAAGGGTTCCTCTTGAAACACAGTTTTGGATAATAGGATCCAACTACTAGCCTCATCAAGAAACTCCATTGAATGGCTATAATGGTTGTTCAACAACCGAGAAGCCAATTGTGATTGCCTAGTTGTCACTATTATCCGGCTGGAATTCCTATTGTTAGGAAAGAAATGTTGTATTTCGTTCCAAGAATCAACATTCCATACATCATCCATCACAATTAGAAACCTTTTACCCGACAAATATTGGTAGAGCTCTGATCCTAATTCATTTTCACTCCTTTGACCTAGATGTTCCTTTTTATTGTTAGTGGCTTGAGAAACAAGTTCGCATAGAATTTCTCTTGTGTTATAGTGTTCAGAAATAGTAGCCCAAGCACAAATGTCAAAACGCTCCTTAATAACTTGTTTGGAATAAACAGTTTGAGCAAGAGCGGTCTTACCTATCCCGCCCATTCCTGTGATCGGGATAACTTGGCGACTGCGTTCGTCTGCAACGAGCTTTTCCATGATTCCATTCAAGACATCATCAGAAAACACCATCGTGTCACTACTCTTCTTCCCAATGGAAGAAGAGACGAATCCACGCGATTGATCACTGAGCACTGTGTTGATGTCCATCACCGTTGTCTTGATCCGATCCATTTCTCCTATCACATTTTGTAAACCTTGATACAACTTGACCAGTTCATCATCATTGTCGTCGTCATCATCATCATCATCGTCGTCGTTATCATCATCATCGTCGTCGTCGTCGTCGTCGTCATCATCATCAGCAGCACCACAACCACCACCACCATCATCATCGTCGTCATCATCTTCATGATGCTTGGTTGCTTTGGGTGTACTGTGCTGAAGCTTGTTGACAATATGAGATTCAATAACATCCTCAGCGGCATAAGCTGCATCTGCAATACGCATCTCTAATGGATCTGCTTCATCGGTGTCAGAAACAGGGGACTTGTAACCTTGGAGAAATTCTTGCAGGAAGATAATATTTTGAGTGAGAGATTGAATTTGGTGTTTATGGAGAGAGATGGGAGGGGAAGGATGGTGCTCGATGTCATCTATGAGACTCATTAGAGACATCAAAGCTGCATAAGCCGCCATGATTTAAGTAAAACAGACGATTTTATGAAAATTTTGGATTAGAAAAGCTTCTTGTTAGAGCAATGTTGAAGAACAGACTTATGAGCTGTTATAATTGAATTAACCATGGCCCAATTCATGCTCTTCTGGGATAGGGTTTTCTAAAAGCAAGTCGTCAAGTTTGACATCATGTACTAAGTTGACTAATAATGATAATAATGCAATTGAAATATAAGCAAGCAAGTATATATACTATAATTTACTATTCCCTTTGTCTCTAAACAATAGCTCTTCTTTCCTATTTTTTGTCCATCCTAAAAAAAATTAATCCACTTTCAATCTTCGAATCTATCTATTTGAATATATAAAGCAAGTGCACCGAAATAAAATTTGAATATATTAATATTATATAGGTTTAATGTTCGTCATTTATAAGTACACTGCAAAACTACTCACATTATCATTTTAGGAATGATTTTGTTTGATCCCTATACATCTACTTGATTTGGATGATGGGCCTATTTTTATTCGAGCCCATAATCTAACAAGGCCAACAAAATAAAACAATCTCCTAATATTTTCAAATTGGGCCTCAAAAAGTGCAAAAATATGTTTGCGACGTCTCTATTATAGGAGTTGTGTGGTTGAGTCGCGGATGTGTCACTGAAGCATGATAGTGACAACACTAAATGATCCGAAGTTGTTGGTATGCCCTGAATCATGCATTTGGATTGGTTTACATACCAAATAGAAGATAATGGTATATTTGTTTTTTCTAAACCAATTCTCAATGAGTGAGAAGAAAATATTAGATTTAAATTTGTTACTAAATATGTAGTTTTAATATTCTCTTATTCTCCACTTAACTAACAAAACATATCTTTGTTAAATCTTCCGTCCAAAAAACGTCTCACTTGACGGAACACATCACATCTAAATTACCTTATAATACTACTACACTTTATTTAATTAAAAGTTTCATCCCAATAGTTAAGCCCAAGAGTAAAGAAAAAACGAAATCATACAATTTCTTCAACAGGAACAAAATGAACGACGCCGCCGACAGACTGAGACGTCGTAGAGGTAAGTTTCTGCCTTCGTGCTTCCTTCATTTATTTTTCTTGAATTTTTGGAGTTAAATTTTACGGCTTTTCTGATGCAAGCTAGATTTTTAGATTTAGATTTTAGGACTCTTTAACAAAGAGAATTAAAAAGAGCATGTTAGATAATTCAGCCTATTAATATTAGGTATATTGGCTCTTAATATCACATAATTTTCAAAAAATTGGTTTTTCCCTGTGAACTTTCAATTTGCCAAATAATATCACGAACTTTTACCCGAGTATGTTATTTCCCACCAGCTAAAAAATTCTACATATATTAATGGATTGAAAAACAATTTTGGAGGGTGTGCTTCAAGAAAAACTATCTTCAAAGAGAAGAATTTGAACTTCGAAGTTGTTGTCGAGAAATTACGAAAAAATCATCTATATCATGATATTATTTGTCGGAATTTTTTCGACGGTGGGAAATCACAAACTTGGATAAAAGTTTGTGATATTATTTGCCAAATTAAAAGTTCATGGGAAAAAATAAACTTTTTAAAAGTTTTGTGATATTAGAGACCAATATCCCTTAATATTACGATTGTTTTGGTCTTTTAATTGCCAAGAAATTACCACTATATCCCAATGTTGATTTGGGAACAAGAAACTAGCATATTGATACATTAATTCTTTGACTGATTTCTCTGAAGTAGTTTTGAAATTTGTGAAGAGTGTATTGGAACATTAACTCTTCGACTAGCTAATTAGAGTTTTGGCTTTAGTTTTAGGTAATTAAATAAGTGACATGCTCATGTAATATTTACATATAACTTTGTATTGGCACCCATCCCATGATCCATCCCTCCCTTTTCTTTTGCGATTTCAACATCACCTCCTTCGTTTTCCATAAATTATTTGTGAGCTTAGACATGATGTAGGTAAATGTAGTAGTAAAAAATTAGTACAAATGCTTTTATTTTGTTGTTATTTCATTATGGTCCTAATTATAGGAGTGATGCTTCTGGTTTTGTTGGATGAAGTTTGTTGCATAAGGCAAATGTGGGATTTCATTTTGGACAAGGATATGTTTGATGCCATAGTTTGATGCTTTAGATGATGAGTATGAAGGAATTGTGGTAAGAGCTCATGTCCTCATGTATTCGCCTCTGCACACAATTGTTGATAAAATTGGAATCATATATGCTTCTTCCAGTCACTATGTTGATAAAGACTTTGGAAATGGAGTCCTGAAGATAAACATGATCACAATGATCGATTACCAACTTGGTCTTCCGTGAATAAAGATGGTGTGCAGTTTGCTACGGGCACAACGACTTGGACATGGGAGGGTGATGGACTGATGGTGGTGTGCAAGAAGTTTGGTGGCGATTAGGGACAGTAGTGTTAGGATCTTTAAGTCCTCTATTACAACTACTCCTATTTGCATACTAATCATGTTTTCCTTACAGTCATTAAAGATTGATTTAAGCCTAAAATCTTTACAATTCACACAGTGCATGTGCATAGACAAAGCCAATGGAGCTTTTAATATGGACTAGTGTCGATTTCTGCATTGATTTATGTGTTTTCATTCATCTCTCTCATAAACCTAAGAAAGAGGTATTGAATCGAAAAGGAAAGGGAGGGAAATTTGTTTCGCAAAGCAAGTATTGAAGATATTAAATCAAATAATATACATATAAATAGTACATACTCCATTTTGGACTGAATTAGGGTAAATCTGTTAGGTAGATATAAATCAGAGAAACAAAAACTGGATATCTGAAAGTCGTGTTTATCACTTTCAGATCAAATCAATTTCGGGGTTCAGCCAAAAATGTTTGATTGGATAAAATTCAGAGTATTAGAAGATCATATGTCTGTATTTTCAATTATTATGAACCAAAAAATGATCAGTAGAAGAAGAAGATGAAACAGTGTAATGAAGCATTGCACCTGTTGGGAGATGAAACCGAAAATAACCGAATTTCAAAGGTTTCCAAAATTGCAATTTAGTCCTTCGAATTTCGGAAATTATATTTTCGGATGAATTTCCGATACAGTAACTTTGTCGGAAATAAAAAATTTAGTCCTTCGACCCCAACCAGGGGCTCTGCCCCTTGGACCCGCCAGGGGCCGCCGCCCCTTGGACCCCGCTACCCGGGGGCGCTGCCCCCGGACCCCCGTTCATCTATCTTGGAGCTTCGCTCCTAATATTATAACGAATTCAAATAAGCGTGCACTCCGCACCTCCATACTTAAATGATGTATCATTATAACAATAACCGATCATTCAAGTTAATCCAATTACGCTAAAATATCTAACAAAATCTAGCTAATGTCTAAACTAAAAAGATAAGTGTATGAAAGAGGTGGTAAATCGACGAGGAATTAAAGAGAGGGAGGCGTGACAACTCTATTCATTATTTTTCATTATTTTCGATCAGATCCTTGCACTAATATAAGTGCTTGTGAATTAAGACATATTATTCGCCTACTTGGAAATCAAATCTCCATTTCTCACAATTAATTACTTCTCCAAAACAAAACCGCTCATCTTCCTTTCTCCAAATATAATCAAATTAAACCGCGATTATGAATGACAAATAAATATTAGACTAGGTTTAATAGGTTAATTTTGAATCATAGACCTATTAGTTAAGAGTCTAATACCTTAACCATTGAACTATTTAATTTTATATTACATTCAATGAAAACAAGGAGTATATTCTACACTATGCGGAAGGGATGGACATGTTATTTTTAGCTCGACTCAGTGGAATATTTAGGCTCTCCGAATGGCCGGTAGGAGGTGGCCTATTGTGTTCAGATCCACACGAGTTTAAATTATTTGTTATGGTACGTAAAACTAATCAAGGTTGTTAATTAAGTTTAAACATGGCATGAGAAACAAATATCTAAAGCCAACTAGTTTATTTCATGTTATATTAAAAAAGAAATACTGGTGCATGTACTGTGACACTAAAATTTAATGAATTAATTGAATTTTGTTACATAGTGCAAAGAAATACTCGTGCTTGTGTCTTTTACATAATATTCACTAGCACTCGTCGTTAAAGGTTTAGATCATCTACATTTCTTGAAGATCATCTTACATTTTTTTTGTCCAACAACCAATTGACAAATTAGAAAAATTCCAAAAATCGGGGTGTCATGAATTTCCAATAACTGAGCCAAGTTGAGTACTATATAAAAGTATCTCTTAGAGCAAGAATAAATTAACAAAAGTAAAAGCAAAAATTGGTCCTAAACATATGACCATTTTATTTTTTTGGTCCCAAACTTTATCTTGTGGATTTTTTAGTCCTACACATATGACAATTTGATCATTTTGGTCCTCCGTCAAAAGTTCCGTTAAAAACTTAACGGTCAACGGATTTAATCCGGTTTTGACCACATTAGTCTTTTAATCCTGATTTTTAATTCACTAATTATTCTCTAATTACTTTAACAAATATTCTTTTAAAATTAGAATTAAATAAATAATTTAAATATCTTTTAAAACTAATTATTCCCTAATTAAATAAATAATTAGAATTATTCCCGTCCTCTGCCGCCCACGAGCGCCTCTCCGTCGTTCTCTCTGCCTACCACCGCCGCACTCACCTCCAAGAGAACCTCTTCTTCGACGGCCCCAACGCGGAGCTGGCATCCAACTTCGCCGCCCTCCGCATCCGCTTCTACGACCTTGACTCCCGCTGCGTTCTCTCGCTAAAATCGAAGCCCCAAATCTCAGGCGGAATCAGCCGCATCGAGGAGCAGGAGGAGCCTCTCGACCCCACCGTCGGCCGCCACTGCGCCGCCGATCCATCGCGGCTCCTCCTCATCGAGCCGTCCGACATAATCAGGAGGGTGAGGGAGGAGTTCGGTTTGGGCGGGAAGGGTTTGGTATGTTTGGGGGGTTTTAGGAACGTGAGAGGGGTTTACAGTAGAATGGGCTCAAATTGGAGCTCGATGAGACGCTCTACAGCTTCGGCACGAGCTATGAGGTCGAATGCGAGAGCTCCGACCCCGATGAAGCCAAGAATTTGATCCAAGGGCTCCTGCAGAGCAATGGAATTGAGTATAAGTATTCGGAGAAATCGAAATTCGTCGTTTTTCGATCAGGAAAGCTACCTGGAATATTTGTTAAAATAATTAGGGAATAATTAGTGAATTAAAAATCAGGATTAAAAGACTAATTTGGTCAAAATTGAATTAAATCCGTTGACCGTTAAGTTTTTAACGGAACTTTTGATGGAGGACCAAAATGATCAAATTGTCATATGTGCAGGACCAAAAAATCCACAAGATAAAGTTTAAGACCAAAAAGGTAAAATGACTATATGTTCAGCACCAATTTTGGCCTTTACTCAATTAACAATGCCTTTCGAAAAAGATATTTTTAATTAATTAGTCGGATTTATTAATTTATTGTGACAAGCTTTCATTATAGGTAGATTTTGTTCTTTAAAAATAAATTTATGTTTCGACTAATATCTTATCTATGCAACCCCCACGAAAATTCCCATGAATTTACAATAAAAATTGCACAAGACTAGCAGAACAAAAAACCATTTATGGATAAGTCATCCACAAGTGGTATATTCTATAGATATTTGCAAAAATAATTTATTCAAATTATGATGAGAATGTGTGCAGTTTTATCCATGTGTAAAATTATGACCCCATCCCACCTTATCTTTTCAGTGATTGTAAAACACAAATGTATTTTCGCCAAATCAAAAGATTATATTATTACTTGCTAGTATTATTTAAAGAGGGCTGGCCCATTCAGATCCTTCTCCACTAAGGCCCATTTTATACTATGAGCTATTGAATTTATTACAGCCAAATCCTATCTCTTTTTCGGCTACAGAACATGTCACATATAACTCGAAATGAGCCCAAATTTAAATCAGCTTATTATTTTTTTTATGTAGGATAGTTATAAAATGCAAACAAACTCTAAACTTTTTAATACAGTGTCAACACAACATCAACACAGTGTAAAATTTCAAGATTTTGATATCAACACAATATCAATACAATGTCAATACAACATTAACTGTTGACACCATGTTGATATTTTTTGTTGCTGCTATATGTTGATATTTTCTAAAGCTTCAGATCATAGTTTGAAATTTGTACAATATATAGAGTTTGTATTTGATCACATTCCACCGTCGATTTATCTATCAAACATTTGGGAGAATAAATGAAAGTAAATATTTCCAACCAAATGCAAAAAAATATAAAATTTTCAAATTAATAATATAATACTGGGTTTTAAGAAATGTAATGAAAAGTGAGTGGGAAAAGTTAATGTAACGTGAGTCCTACTTTTATATATTAGTTTTACAATAAAACGTGAGTATGAATGAGTTAGTAGAATATGTGATCCACTGCCAAAAATGGTAAAAAAGTAAAATGAGATAAATTTTTTGGAATGGACGGAAATGAAAAAATGGAACAAACTTTCAGGACGGAGGGTGTATTATTCAGGCCTCTGAAATTGGGCCTTATTTAGGGCTTCTAAAATTGACCGAGTTATTTCTTAGGAGTGGAGTTGGATAGAGGATGGAGACGTTTCTTAATTAATTAGTGTGGAGAAATAGAACTTAACAACTCTGGTAAATTATTTCACCCCAAGGGAATGTCATCGTTATATATATTACTCCATTCGTCCTAATAAATATGAAACGTTTGATTTTCGGCACAGGATTTTATGTAGTGTTGTTTTGTGAGTTAAAGAAGAGAGAGTAAAGTAAGAGAGAGGGAAAAGTAGAATAAAGTTATTTCTATTTTAAGAAACGTTTCATTTTTAATAGGACAATCCAAAAATGAAAACGTCTCATTTCTAGTGAGACAGAAGGAGTATTTTATTTTCTAATATGATTTTAAAAGTATATGTAATATACTACTAATCCATTTTCTTTTACTAGTTGATAGTCAGGACTCCAACCGTAATGTTCCCACGACCCCTTTTGCCCGTGGTCAACCTAAGATTCGTACATGGGATGATTCGTGGTCAGTGTTGTTTCCATAGGCTATTGTGTCGAACGGAATAGTTAGGGTGGAGATCGTGTGGTATCCTTTGTTTGTGCCTTGTTTGCAAAGAAGACTTTGCGTAGCAGCTTTGCTATTTTAAGTTAAGCAGCTTTGCTTTTCGTTTCTCACATTTATTGTATACGACTTTCTCTAATTATCATTTTCTGATATCGATAGTTTTATGATTTGCTATGATGATTAGTAGATGTATTCTAATTTCGATTTGTTATATTTATTGGTAGATCTATTTTGATTACGATTTTCTCTCATTGTCTTAGTCTAATATACAATACACCCATGTATGGGGTTTTGTTAAGTTGAGATTTTTTAACTTAGTTAAGAATTGAAATGTATTTTCAGCCACTCATCCACAATATTTTCGAAATGTCAACTGCAAGTAGATTATGTCAACTCATGGGCATTATCATCAATAGCCTGCACATCAAATGTCAATAGCCTATAGTTGACATTATATCATATGTGTACGGTTGACATTAATTGTATATGTAGTTGACATGGATTGTACACATAGTTGACATTATATGTGTGTAGTTGACAAGAATTGTAAATAAATGCTCATCAACTACAGATTGCAGCAAGAAAATCATAAAAACTCAATCTAATTTCAGAAATCAATTCTACCACCACCACCACCACTCAGCAGAGGCGCTGTGCGAGGTAAACACGTCGGTTAACACCGACAACGGCGTCACGTATAACAACATCTCTGCACTGAGGAAGCGCTCCTTCGCTTAGTTCAAAGTCGTCCAGAATTTCACGACGCCCCCGCCACAAAAGAGGCTCAACCAGTTACCGACGCTCGTCGGCGACGAAATCATGCCGCAAGCGCAAATCCTACAGTATCAGTACGAGACAATAATCTCACAACATGTACGTCTTTGATTTAATTC
The DNA here is from genome assembly GCF_023119035.1 of Salvia hispanica. Classification (NCBI taxonomy): domain Eukaryota; kingdom Viridiplantae; phylum Streptophyta; class Magnoliopsida; order Lamiales; family Lamiaceae; genus Salvia; species Salvia hispanica. Next base: position 37,228,189 of record NC_062969.1, on the reverse strand, counting down.
AATCGATTTTCCGGTACGTCGGATTTTGTCTGCATCTCAATCGTATCTAATCTGAGTTTTGATTTTCAATAGACGAAGAAGATAAGATTTGAATTGGAGGAGCGGCAGAAGCAGCAATCTTGATTGCTCGCGGCGGCGATCGGCGAAGGCGTGATGAAGAAACTCAAGGAAAAGGACGAGTAGATTCAGAGAACTGAAATTACCATTATGCCCTTTCCTAATTAATTAATCCTCAAATAAATTTCATGCGGCAAATTCTAGATCACCCATTTAATAAAAATGAATGACTGATAATGCATCTCAATATCCAATTAGGCTAAAAAATCTCAATTGATCACAACACCCGTATATGTATATAAGAATTACTCACATATTCTACAATATTCTACTCTATTATTTTATAATCAATGTATCTAGTTTGTTCTCTATAAAAATTTAAATATTTTATTCGATAATACTATATTTAGAAAATTTTATATAATTCTGTTAGTTAAAAAGTAATAATTTAACCATTGAACTATTGAATTTTATATTACATCAACCAAAACAAGGAGTATATTTCTGCATTATGCGAAGGGGATGGACATGCTATTCTTGGCTCAACTCTGTGGAATATTTAGGCTCTACGAACGCCCAGGATGGGCGGCCTACACCCCCCCTCCCCTCCTAAATCCGCCATTGCCGTCAGATCCACACGAGTTTAAATTATTTATTATCCCTTCCGTCCAATAATAGATGTCACGCTTTCTTTTTTAGTTTGTCTCACGAAAGATGTCACATTTCCTTTTTTAGGAAAATCTCCCTCTCATATTAGTATAAATATATTATTTTCTTTCTCCACCTAACACGCAAAATAACATCTTCTAAATTTCCGTGTTATTCCCCAACTATGTCATCTATTATAGAACGGAGGGAGTAATACATAAAACTAATCAAGGTTGTTAATTAAGTTTAAACATGTAATGAGAAACAAATATTCATGTTATACTATAAAAGAAATACTCGCACATACATGTGATGACATTAAAATTTTAATGAATTAATTGAATTTGGGATATTGGCATTTAATATCATGGAACTTTTAAAAAGTTGGGCTTTTCCCACGAAATTTGAAATTGGAAAATACTAATATCACGAACTTTACACCGAGTAGGCCTTCAAATTTAGTCCGCGGGTTTCGGGTATACCCGATCCCGACCCAATACCCGACGGGTCTTTGGGTACCCAAAATTATGGGTTGGATAGTTAATGTTAGGATTTTTCGGGTTTAAGGTACCCGAAATCGGTATTAGGGTACCCGACTAATATCCGATTAAACCCGATTAATTATGTATTTGTGATAAATATTTTTATTTAGTATATGGCCCGTAGGGTAAATTTAGGGTAAATTTATTTAATCACATGTAGATTTATGCCAAAAATTTATTTATTTTAAAATTAAATAGTGTCTATTTGTCTAATGTATATTATATATAGTCATAGAATCATAATCTAGAGAAAGCTACTCCCTCCATCCCCCAAATTTTGACACAATTTACCATTTCGGTCCGTCCCTGAAAATTTGACACACTTCACTTTTACCATTTTTGGTAGTGGATCTCATATTCCACTAAATCATTTCTACTCACATTTTATTATAAAACTAATACTTTAAAAGTAGGACTCAAATATCCCACCAACTTTTCAACTCACTTTCCATTACATTTCTTTAAACCCGTGTCGGGTCAAAGTGTGTCAAAATTTGGGAGACGTGGGGAGTAAAACATTAGAATTGAAGTATAGATTTTTAATAATAGTAAATAAATAGTATAGTATTATTGTGTTATTTTTAATAATTTATGTTCTCATCACAATGTAACTTATATAAAAGAATAAATTTGAAATATACTAATTTTAGGGTTTATGGGTACCCGATTAGTTAGGTTCGGGTACCCGCTCCAGGTATTAGGGTACCCGAATTAACATATAGATCGGATATTAAGTATGATATTTTTGAGATTTTGGATTTTTGGTACCCAAATTTACAGGCCTAACTGTTCACTTCCTCGAATCCTAGCCAAAATAGAATGTGGCAAATGTTTCCTGACTAGTATTAATTTTGTGTATTGCGTATAAATTTAGTTGTTCTTTTCCAACTAACTTTTTTCAAAAAAAAAAAAAGCAAAATAGTGGAGTACATTTTCAGGCTAATAAGAAGATACTGGCTGGAGGAAAATAACAGCACAAAAGGTTGTCTCTACTAATTCTAATTCTTGAAACTCATGTTGTGTTGAATCAACACTTTTGCTTCTTTCTCCATTTCAAATATGACAGTGGTGACGGAATATACTCATTTAAGTGGGAGTTTTTCCTCAATTAGATAAAAGTTCCAATAGAGCATCCGCAATGGTGCTTAGGCCAGCCATTCTCTTCTCTGTCACGTCAGCAACACTAAAAAAACCACCTGGCACGTCAGATTTAGGCCAGCCATAGGCCAGCCGCAATAAAAATAATTCAAAATATACTACATTACGGAATTAAAATTGCGATATACGGAATTAAATTTACGACACACATATACGGGAAAAATAATCCATTCCATTAAAAAAAAAAGTACAAAGATTTTAAAAAAAAATACATGATTTTTTTTTTTTTTTAAAAAAAAGGCCTTCAACACCCGAGCCCCGCCACTCTCTACTCCTCATCGCCGTCGCCGTCGTCCTCCTCGTCGCCGCCGCCGTCTCCCGCGCGCCGCCGCCACCCGTGGTATCCGAGCCCACGTCGGAACCCCCAGCCGTGACCTCGCGATCTCTAAATCGGCATGCATGCTCTCGAGCACCTCGTAAAGAAACCTCTTCTCCGTGGGGTCAGTGGCGTTCTTCCACTCTCGGAAGACCTGTAACATCTGAGCCCGCGTTTGGTTACGCGAATGGAGAGTGTACTCGAGTGGGGCGGTCCCGCCCGGAACTTCTCCGAGTCCTTCAACAACAAGAAGCACTCCCATAAGGTGAACTCCTTATACTTCCCCTCCAAGGGAACCGACTCATGCGGCTATCCTTCCGGCGGCGTCCCCGCCCTCGCCCACTTCCGAGCCGACGGAGGGCGTTGGGCGCACACCGCAAACGGCCCACCGCGTCCCCGTGCGTCCTCCCCACCCCTTCCGACCTCCTCGTTGGCCGAAGTCCTTCCCGTGCGGGCAGCCGGTTCTTATGTGCAGCCCCGATCTTCGCCACACATGTTGACGACCGGGTTGTTCGTAACGCCGGATCGTCGCACACCTCCAACCACCCCTTGGCCACCGCGGCGTACTCATCCTCCGTCCACTTCTCCCCGCCGTTGCCGCAACTGGCCGCGATGACTCCGCCGACCGCCTCGCCCTCTTCCCCTTCCCCCCTCGTCTTCTTCCTCGGCGCGGCCGGCCGCGCCGAACGGGAGTATCATCGTCCCCGAGATCGATCCTCATATCATGCAATGACAGAATTAAGGTCATCGCCAGTGAACTGCGTCTCCACCGGGGTCGACGTGTGAGACGAAGCCGTCAAAAAATCACGCGAGGGCCGATATACCGCGGCCCCTCCCGATGACCCCTGCGTACCCCCTCCGCATCCTGGGACGCATACCGTGCGGCATCCCCCCGCCACATCATCCCCATATCTGCCGCAAGCATCATCTCGTCAAGCCGTGATCCGGGGCATACCTCTCACCCGGCGCCGAATGCCCGCTTCACTTCGGCCGCCGCCCGCATCCCCCCCTAAGCATACCCCCCCACCCCTCTCTATCGCCCCCGCGCTCGGCCGTCACTACTCTATCCCCATCATCCGATTCCAAGGATGTTAAAACCTCGGGGCCCATCTCGGCAAATTTCATCCAGCATCCCACTCTGCACCGTGGGAGTCTCGTTGTTCTCGCTCTGTCGCCGGACTCGGACTCGTTGCTGCGGTCCATCACTCGATGATGCTCTTGAACAAAAAGTTTAGAGAGAGAGAAAACTCGTTAAAACAAGCGGTGCAAATGAAAACGAAACGGAAATCGCGTTTATATATGATTTAAAAAAAAAAATCAAAAATCGGTGCTGGCCGATCGGGCTCCACAATGGCGAAGCTAGCTGATCGGCCAGCCTGCCAAGCGATTCGAGCGATCGGCCAGCCCATCACCGATCCGCTCGCGTTTGGCGCCGCCGATTGCAATGGTTCAAGCTAGTTTATTTGCTGGCGTAACGAATCGGCTAGCCGGTCAAGCTAGTCCGACCATTGCGGATGCTCTTATACATTTGACATGTTTAACTGGCTTCTTTTACTTATTAAGACATTTGACATGTTTAACTGGCTTCTTTTACTTATTAAGTTCCTCATTTGATTTGTGGAATCAAAAGGAAGTTGAGGAATCCAATAAAGATGTTTAGCAATTGCCTCATTTTATACTTACACTTCATCGGATTTAATTTATTTTGTTTTGCTTCCCTCTTCGCATTTGTTCAAAAGATTTTTTATTTTTATTTTTTTAGTCCCATCATATTGCTTATTCTAGGATAAAACAAGATAGTAGTATATGAGAATTGAGACATTCTAGGATAAAACAAGACTATGTAATTGGAGAGTGAATATTACTTTATTCTTTGAGTTAATAATTACACTTCTTCGCGTACAGTAGATATTCGAACTATCAATTGATTAATTGTGTAAAAAAATGTTTTATCAATTTATTAAATGTAGAAGAAGTGTTATAAAAGGTTAGTTACTTTACAGAGTCATTGTTTGGCATGTGGCTGAAAAGCATCATTGTTTGGCAATCGGCGTGACAAGATAATGTTAAAATTGCACGATAATCTAACCAGATACAATTTCTTTGAACATGTGGCTGTAACAAAATACAATTTCTTTTATTGAAATAAAAGGTAGCACAAGAGTAATGACATCAAGTAATGAATACGAGTAATTAAAATGAAATGAATACGAGTAATTAAGTAAAACCTTTAATAATACATGATCAATAATGCAGAAGCGTAATAAGCCAAGTAGCGCCACAATCCGAGATCGATAGATGATGAGCCACTGCTTGCGGGCCGCCCCGGCCGCGCTATGTTACTTCCGCCGCCTGATGCGCCGCCTGTAGCGGCGCGTCCGCCCTTCCCACCACCTCCGCTGCTTCCACTTCCGCCGCCGCCTCTGGCACCGCTGCTGCTTCTGCCGCTGGCAGGAGCAAAAGCGGAGGTGAGGATGAGACTAATGATGGTGAGGACCAAAACAAAGTTGATGACACGATGCATTTTGTTGATTTGATTCCAAATGATTTGTCAAATCTGATTTATAGCACCTTTAATTTTATAATAGCTGCAGCCTGCAAGGGAATTATTATACTTTACGAATATAAAAATGGAGGAAGCTGGGAAAGGAAAATTACGTGGACGTAACCAAGTTTATCCGACCAAAGAAGTTTTATCGGAAATCCAGAAAGTTGAAAATCAAAGAATAGTTTCACCGCCAGATATAAATTGGAATTTTTCTACTCCCTCCGTCCCCCATTCGCACATATAGTGAAAATACAAATAATTTGAAGATTTTTTGGAAGATTTAACGTGTATGAAGTGTGTGCATAATCTTCTTGTTAATTATTTACAAAACATGGTTCAATAACAAGAGTATTTACCTTTCAAGAAAAATAAAGTGTGACTCTTAATTGGGGACGGACCGAAATAGAAAAGTGTGACTCTTAATCGGGGACGGAGGGAGTAATTAACAAGATATATACAACGATTTTATTACATCTTTCTTCTAGGACTAAAATCAAATGTTCAAAGCAAATTCATTTTAGGACTTAGGTAGATAAAAAAGTTAAGGTGATTTTAGAATTAAATTTTACGATGATTTTGTCATGAAACTACCACATTCCTAATATATTATTCCCTCCGTCCCAAAATATTAGACCAACTTTCCTTTTTGGGATGTTCCAATATATTAGACTCATTTCCTTTTTTAGTAAAAAGCATCTATCTTATTTTATCCTCCATCTACTTTTTCTCTTCTCTCCCTACTTTTTCCCTCTTTATACTTTACTCCTCTCCACTTTAACTATTTAAATATCAATTCCTTAACTCATGTGCCCAAAAGAAGTGTGAGTCTAATATTTCGGGACGGAAGAAGTAGTTGTCTTGAAAGTCACACGTTCCTAATTATAATATTAAATGTGATAGAATTTTGATAGTAAATAATTTGTTTTGATTCGTATTCAATGATTTAATCAAAAAGTTGACTATCAACAGTATTTTGATCAGATTAGTAAGTTAAATATCATTCTTCTACTTTTAATTTTCAATGCAATTAAGTTATCAGTCTAGTCAAAACATAGTCGGCAATAAATTAATGGTTACCTATAGACTAAAATAAAATATTGGACAAAAAAATCGAAAAATGTAAATAACCAATTTTTTTTATTTTAGTGTGTTTATAAAA
>NC_062969.1:37115394-37221661 GCF_023119035.1 Salvia hispanica | reverse complement strand
AATTATTAATTAAAAATCAAAATAAATAAATTAAATATGATTCAAATATAATTTCAAAAATTTTAGTGAGTTCCAATTTGTCATGTGATATTGTTCATCAATTTTATTCAGTTATTTGTTATGAGCCAAATAGTATAGAGTACCCCTAAAAATAACATCATAATATATGTAGATCAACCTCCAACCAATTCATATAATCAGTCTTGTGTTATTCTAGTACATATTAAAGAAAAAGGTGCGGGTTCGAAACCTGCCAATGCCTAGGTGTTTGATTTTTTTTTTAATTTTCAACTTTATTGTGTGTTTATGCAAAGTTTATCCTTATTTTTTGTGGGAAAAAATTGATTTCAAGATTTTATAATAATTTAAGGGCATCATGTAAATTTTCTCCCTGCACAAAAGTATTCGATGAATTGCCTCAGACATTTTGATTTGAAGAGTTAGAACAAATATGACTTTCTGGATTTAACAAAAAAACTTAATATTGTTTTAAATTAAATAAACTTTTTCCTAAGATAAAATATGATAATAAGACTAATTTGTAAGTGAGACTTTGATTAGATGTAAATATTTTTAAAAAAAAATAAATAGGATTTTGTAAAACCTTTTAATAGAGTATGCAATAATAATTTTCGCTAATTAAAAAATCTTATTTTTTCAAATAAACTCTTATTTCATTTTATGCAATTAAAATCATATTTATTATTAAAACAATCATATTCAATAAAAAATATAATAGTATTATGTTTAAGGAAATCCTATTTATAACTAAAAAGTTTAGTTAATTGTAAATAGAAATTTGAGTTTATGAATGTATCTTTTAGATTACACGATAATATCATTAATAATAGCTATGGACGTTGCTCAACTTTTAGCTATCTCTAATTCTAGAGCGCAAGTTATTATGCTAAAATAAATAAAATATCAATAAAATTAATTTTATTAAAAAAATAAAAGTGCAAAGAGTTATACTCCTAGGGGAGTGATCAATTGCTAACTCATCATTTAATTGCTAACTAAAACTAATTTAAGGCCACATGATTTTAAAAAACGTGTGGTCTACAATTTGCCACGTGTAATTTTCGTTTTTATTAATTAAATCGAAATTTTTTTAAAAAAAACGCCAAATTAGGGTTTTGGATGAAAATGTCAATATAGTGTTTCGAAAATATCAACACAATGCTTTGAGAATGTCAACACAAATTTAGGATTGACATTATATATGCTTTATATTGACATATTATCTTAGCTGTATTGACATTAGCCTGTGTACGAAAAATACGAAAATTCTAGATTTTTTTTTTCAAATTTTGACGTCGGAACATATGCATGTAGTATATCGTTGGAATCCTTATAAAATTATCTTTAATTTGATATATGTTATATGAATTTAAAGTTTTGGAATTTCTTTTAAAAGTTAGTTATAACTAACTTGACATTAATACCCATATTGATTTTTATTGGAATTAATCCTATAGCCTTATTGACGTTTTTTGTTGATCGTATTGATATTTTGTGGTTAATGATCTAGGCCTTTAATTTGAATATCTAATGGCTATTATTGAGTTGTAGTTAGCAATTAAGCATTGAGTTAGCAATATAACACTCCCCTATACTCCTAAGTAAATGAGTAAATGGATGTTAAGATCTTATAAATATTTTAGATGCTTATTTTGGTACACAGAGAATAAAATGCAATATAGATTATAAAAGAACTAGGATAAATAAAACACACATAATACAAAAAATAAATAACTAGGAAATAAATATAAAAAAATATTATACTTCATCTGTTCTCCATAAGGAGTCTCGTTGACTCTTCTGCATTTGTTTTAATAAAATGATAGTAATAAATTGTAAAAGTGAAAAATACTAAAGTAAGAGATAAAATAATGTAGAGAAGAGATGGCGGGAGTACATACCAAACTAATATTCCATTTAATTTTAATTAATTATGTTAACTACAAGATATAAATTAATTGATATTTATGTCAATTATTATGCAAAAATTTATGCCGTCTAAACAAAATATATGAAAATCTTATATTTATTATTCTCAATCGTATTTATAATACTCCATTTTTTAAGTATTTAAATATTATTAAAATTAATAATTAAAAAATCAAAGTGAATAAACTAAATATGATTCAAAGTATCATTAAATGTTAGTGAATTATGGCTTATCATGTGAGGTGTGACATTTTTCATCAATTTAAATCAATTGTTTGTGAGCTAAAAAGTACAATTGTACTCCTAATAACCTTCCTCAAACCAATACTCCTAATAAACTTCCTCAAACCAATTCGTATGATTAGTCATGTGATATTTTTTACATATTTAAGAGGAGAGGTGCATGTTTGAAACAACTAGGTACATGATTTTTTTTTCATTTTTTTTGTGCTTTATGCAATATGCAGTTATGCACCCTTATTTTTTGCAAGGAAAAGATTTAATTTTGTGATTTGATAATAATTTGAGGGGACTATGTAAATCTTCTGCTTGCACACAAAGTGTTCAGTGAATCGCCTCTGTCGTTTCGATTTGAATATATAGATCAAATAAAACTTTTTCTATTCATAAAAAAAAACTTAATATTTTTAAAATTAAAGATTTGAGAACTTTGTGAGAGCCTATATTCCAAGCCGGCCACTTTAATTTTAGTTGCCTCGGTTTGCGAATATGCGCCTCTTCTTATATTAGCACATTATTTTCGTTGTTTTTATTTCTTTTTTTTTCATTGTTTATCTCTATATTTTGGAACCATTATACATGCATGTTTTTTGTCTCTTTAGCCGGAAGCTTTTTTTAATATATAAAAGTTGATATAGTCTCAAAGTGACTCAAAAATTGTATAAAAGTACTGTTAATAGCATGTGGATATTGGATATTCTCTCTTCCTCTTCATTCTCTCAATTAACAGAGAATTCAGACATTAGGAATTATAATTTAAATATTGCACAACTAATTGATAACTATTCTTCGATAAGTGATAAGAATTAGTGGTTCCAATGGAAAATTAATTCACAAAAATTAGCAAGCAAGAAGAATGAAACAAAGTATTGAATCATGAAAGATAGCTGCAAAAAAGATCGAAGAGTATGAAAAACCGGGGGAAGTGTTTGATACTTTGATAGTGAAAGAAGGAAAATAAAATACTTTGATATGATAAAAAAGAAGGAAGAAAAAGAAAATTAGAAAAAATGAACATGGGAGTGAAATTTTTTGACGTGAAGGTGAGAGCATTAGATATGATTATATGAATCATGATCATGGAGATTTAATTGGGAGTTTTGACGGGAAGATGGGAGTATTAGATATGAATCATAGTCATGGAGATTTAATTTGATATGTTTAAATATTAATACTAAAGTTATTTTAAGATTTAATTAAAATAAAGGATAATTCAGTAAATAAACATTATAAATAATAATAAAACCGGTTAATATAAAACCGGTTCGGTCTGATTAAAAAGTTAAGGGCATTACGTACGTAGAAATTCTCTACGAAAATCATTTCCCAAAAAGAAGATTTAGAATATATTACTGGCTAAATGTAGGATGTCCGACAGTATGGTTGTCATATACTCTGGATGAATCTGGTTTGATGGATCTTGGAGATCGGATTCTTTTGTCACACCTGCACGTGCCATCAACAAAAAAATCTCACGTCATAGGTGAAAGTTTGAAGCCACATATATGAAGAAAACACAACCAATTTAATTGGTAGAGAAACCATTATTGATGTTCCTTTACCAAAAAGGAAGGAAGAGTTTTTACCCGAAAATACAAGAAGTGTTCTACAGCCAGAATTTTGTCCAAACAAAATATCAGTGTCTAATCTATCCCCAACCATACACATCTTAGAAGTAGGGATGTTGAATCTGCGAACCCAAGAAACATATTAGTCCATAAATTAATGCTACATTGCATACATATATTTCATATCTCAAACTATAAGAATTAACCAAATTAACTTACTTTTCTAGTAAGAAGTCCATCAGAAAGGTAGAGGGTTTCCCAACTACAATTGGATCTTTCTGTGTTGTACCACATATTGCACCAACCATGCATCCTGCGCCTGAACTCAAGAACCAAAATATGGAGTTTTTCAATTTTTTATTATAAGAACAATCTTATATAAGGGGCAAAAGTAAACTTACCGGGCCATTCTTGTAGATCGGTGAGATTTCCTACAGCATCACGGTTTGTGGCAATAAATAGGCATCCGGGATTCTCACGTATACAAAGAGTGCCATACCTTGCAGATAACATGATTATGCTCATAGATGTTGATAGTTCAACAGAATTAAATAGATTAGGAGTCATTTGAAATCTGTTATGTAGATTGATACTGATATCAGTTATAGGTAAATTAAACTGTGAGACAAAGTCCTTACTGTAGCTTGTAGAAGTTTATGTACTGGTCTAGTCCAACCACCACAGCTCCGACCTGGAGTAGATGTAACATTGTACATAAAACAATGGATAAAAAGAATAAGGTGCTAGGTCGTAAAAGAGACTTGGAGCAGGAAAGCAAAAATACATTCTCATCATGTTCAAAGAAGCTGTTACGTTTCATATGGGCAGTTTTCTTCCCATCTTCCTGCAAGAAATATGCTGATTAATTATCGTTCAAAGTAAAAACTACCTAATTTGGTAAATGGAAGTATTAGCCTGAGTGATACATTTACAATGCAAATCCATGAACCTGATACAGGATGATTGTCAGTAGTAGCTAATTGAGCTATCAACTGATGGAATATATCTAGAAAAAAGGTTCAGAGTTTGGCCCTCAATCATTAATTTGAAGTTTTGTAATGAAAAATGAGACCAAAACTTTCAAGAAAGAAGGATGACAATTATAAAAAGATCACTTATCACCAGTTACCACATCCAATAACAAAAAAAAAATCTAATTAAATCATTTAGGATTTGTTCTTTACCTGAGAAACCCAATATGGAGACAAATTGGTATGTTTACAGAATTGTTTTCCAAGGAGTTGACAAAGAAACCCAATAGTGAGATGGCCGGGTATTATGTTTCCAGCATATTACTATGTTATACAACTAAGAAGAGTATGATATGACAAAAGATACTGGACCGTAATGTTAAAGAACTGCAGGATTTACAGGAAGCTTACAGGACCACCAAGAGGGGTAAAACCAGCAAGCTCCAGTTCCTCCAGGATGCCTTCTTCACCAATCACATACACCTACAAAACCAATGCATGGAAATGAGAGGTTTGCACCATCATAGCATCGCCATCACTTAACGAAAATGCCTATAAGCATCTGAAAGCTTAAATCAAATTGTAATTAGTAAAATTTATCTTGTAATAGGTCAAAAGAAGTACAAGTTTATCACTTGAGGCTTTGTAGCCATTGCCTCCTAATTCAGGGTGTAACTTACTAGAGAGGGATACATTATCTTCATATAGAGAAACCTACAAATAATTGGATGGACTTACACAAGTAACATGTATTATCTCAGTAAATTTAAACCATTTATTAGAACATGAAGCCACTCTACCTTCACTTTTATAAAACACTAGTCAGCTACAACACTTCATATTTACAAAAGCAAGTAAGCTCAAGTTTAATATACCAACTGATATTATGCAAGTATGACTAACCAAACAAGCTCAATGAAGTACCTAGCCACAAGAAAAACCTCACGATATAACTGTATTGAGAAAATAAGAAGTCACACAAAGACAAACCTTCTTTTCTTTAGGAAACTTGTTCACTTTCAAGTACATTGCTGCAGCAAATGAAGAACTGAATATCTCGTCCTGTAATCTTGGAGCTATTAACAACACGTACACTCCGAATCTACTTGAAAATAATTTATCAACAGAAACAAACCTCAGACACAGAAATTCCCACAGAATGGAACTTCTTAGCATATTGCCTTCTAGACTTAGTCGAATTATTCGTCACAAAAACAAGCTTTTTCCCCTGCTCAAAATTGACATACGATTTCAACCACGATTCAAATCAGTTATCTATTTCTGAAATTAAGTTGATCAACCTGATGAAAGAGTTAAGATATTATGAATTCACCATGGATCGAAGAAAATCCAGAGTATCCGAAACACCGTCAATCAGAGAATCTCCTTTCCATATCACACCTAATTATTTTCATTCCAAGAAAAAAATCTCGAGATTATAAAAACTGATAATGGTGATTGTTTACGGAGAGAGAGTGTGAAAACGAACCATCGCAGTCGAAGAGAAAAGCGTCAACGGAATCGAGGAGATTTTGAGTGTTGAGAGGAGTAAGGAGCTGAGACTTGTCCTTGAGGGTCGATTGCGAGAGTTCTGTGGCCATCGAGAAAGAGAGAGGGGGAATCGCGAGTGGTTATGGCGAAGCAAAGCTTTCGGTTAAGCACAGCCAGTGTAGATGCAGGCTTGCAGTGATTGGTCGACTCCGCCAACACTAAAAAGATCAAATATAAGTATTTGTTTTAATATACACTCCACTTCTGATAATTAAAAAATAAATATTTAATGAGAATAAATGAGACATAAAATATTAAACTAACTACAAATTTAAAACATTAAAACATTTAAATAATTTTAAAAAAATATATTAAAATAAATAATTTTAAAAAATAAAATGTATTAAATGTATTAAAAATTTTCATAAAAATAGCCTAATTTGAATATATAACTCAAAAAGGGTGACACAACTAGGAATTGAGAGAATATTTGTTGCTTCCTTTTATCGTAGAGTTTTGGTTTATTTAAACATTTGGAGAGGTAGGTTCGTGTTAAAATGACAACCCCTCTTAAATTGATACCGTGACACCACTTATACAATAATATTATAAACGCTACACAGCAATATTATAAATCGACCCCAACTCATATCCTGATACTCGACAATCTATCATTTAAGTACCCGGCCCATATCTCATTTTTTGCAGGCAGCGAGTATCAGGTCGGGTCGATTCGGGTCAAGAATAACTAGATATCTGCCACCCCCGAATTCATAGTACTCAGCAATATTATTTATTTTACTTTATCCTAATTTGTGAGTACTATGAATGGGTGATACGCAACATCATGTTTCCATTAGATTAGGGTGATCATCCGTCTAATTTTATGCGACATATATTTATTATATTTACTTTATCCTAATTTGTAGTTATGGAATTCATCGACAATGTTATAGGTTCATTTGAATGATGTCACGGTCCGATTTAAATAATGAACTCGATGCGTTGTTATAAAGATATCGATTTTTTGAATTTTAAGTTTCACATGTTACTTCCAAAGACATTAGACTGTACTTCAAAATCTCAAAAAAAAAATCCAAGCACTTAAATTTTATATAGCTCTCTAGCTTTAATTTTTTTTTTCATAAAATCATTTAACAGTACTTTAACGAGGATTCAAACCAAATCTCAATTATATACGTTTAGACAAAGAATTTTGCAAGAAAAATGTAATTTGTATATATCTACTACTTACAGCATAATATTCTTCTTGCAAACCTAAGTCAATATACATAATGACTGCAATCTATCTATACATATATAAAAGGCGAGTTTTGGCCTTCTTATGAAATACTTATAAGTTTTGTCCTCATTCTAGAATATTTATAAATTATGGAATTAATTTGAATATTTATGAAATAACTAATTCATTGTATGCGCAATGATAAAATTATATACGGCAGTTACATCTTAAATGCAGCCGTTAATTTGTTCTTTATAATTAAGAATTATTAATTGATTAATGAACCTATATAAATTTTAGAGTTATTATATTGAAAGGTCAACTAATTAAATGCTAGGTCTTGTGGACTTTAATATATAAAAATAAAACGCTTCTTATTCCATAAACTTAGATTACGTTTATCAATTATCACTATAGTTCTTCATAAGTAAAAAAAAACAAACAAAAATGAATGTAATCATGCAAATTATTAATTTGTAACAGTCACACTTATGATTCCTTTTCAATACTTTATATATATCTATACATATATAAAAGGCGAGTTTTGGCCTTCTTATGAAATACTTATAAGTTTTGTCCTCATTCTAGAATATTTATAAATTATGGAATTAATTTGAATATTTATGAAATAACTAATTCATTGTATGCGCAATGATAAAATTATATACGGCAGTTACATCTTAAATGCAGCCGTTAATTTGTTCTTTATAATTAAGAATTATTAATTGATTAATGAACCTATATAAATTTTAGAGTTATTATATTGAAAGGTCAACTAATTAAATGCTAGGTCTTGTGGACTTTAATATATAAAAATAAAACGCTTCTTATTCCATAAACTTAGATTACGTTTATCAATTATCACTATAGTTCTTCATAAGTAAAAAAAACAAACAAAAATGAATGTAATCATGCAAATTATTAATTTGTAACAGTCACACTTATGATTCCTTTTCAATACTTTATATATCTATAAATATGTATCAATTGCAAGATGCTATTTCATTTTTCAATTTCTCTCTTCACTTCATCACAACTTTCCGCTAAAATATAAATTTATTCACATAATGGAATTTCTTTAACGATCTACAGTCAGTAATTTTAGGCCGGTGCGTGCGCGTTTATAAATTCATTAAACTTGGACAAACCAATGTAATCTCCTTGGAGTGTGTTCCACGATCGGATGGTATGCATGTCGTTGCTTAGCTTATTACTATTTTTTAAGTCTTTTACTAAAACTAAAATCATACATTGTTTATTTTTTTGATGCAGGGAACAAGAATTCAAGACACGGTTCCCAGGAATGTACATAATACTTTTAACTTTTTTTCTTTGAATATGTATCATTTGTTAGGTTATAATTTATTCCTCATTGTCTTGTCCCATTGTATCATGAATTCTCTGCAAAAGGAAAAATATTTCTCGGTATGGTTATTACTCTTTACCTATAGTAGTACATTTATGTAATATTATTTTGTTTCGGTAATGTTAGTTAATATTTAAGTTTTTCTTAGTTAGATTGTTTTATTTTTTGTGGTTTTGTTTTAATTTTTCCGTCCATGCTATAATAGTTCTTTTTTTCACAAATATAGAAATTGCATAAATTTATGACTATCTATATTATTTTGAAGCTACAACTTTACATATTTGTCGCCAACTTCGTTACTCCATAGTTTTCATGCAAAGAAAACACCTAAACCAACAAAATGATGAAAGGAAGCAAAGAAGACGAAGATCATAAACTATCACATTTGTTTTCGCGCATATGCATCAATCATTAATTTGGAGTTTAAGAAGGAAAATAAGGTTGGGTAAGAGTCAGCGGGATATTGGAGTTTGGGTTTTATTTTATATTTGTTCTTTATTTTGCTATTCTTATAATTGTACAATGAAGGCTGTTCACATATAAGTTTTTTACATTCTTACGATCTATTGTTTATTATTGTCCTCATCATACGTTTTAGTTGTGTATTAAATATTTTATACCAATTTATTATTATTATAGTACTGAAGTATATTTGTTGTAACGATGATATTTTTCTTCAATGTGGAGACCTATAAGTGTCATAATTAACAAATATTTTCATGTTGGTTTAATTTAGAATTTATTTAATTTTACATGTATAATTATTTAATATATTATACAATATAAATATATATTTTTTAATCTTATGTAAAGATTTTATTTTTATTTTATTTAGTTTATTCACAATGTAATTAGAACAAAAATATTATGTGTCGCGCATTGCGCGTGGGCTAACACTAGTGTATATAAACACGGAATTTTGTATCAAATCCAAATTAAGATCAAATGTGGTTCATTAGACCATGTTCATCAGCAACCATCCAACCCAATCCAACCATCCACTTTTTCAATATTTTATTTATTTTTATCTCCTTCACATCATCTTCCACATCATTAATATTCATTCAACTCAACCACACTCATTTTCATTGTTTATCAATGACCACCCAACCACACTATTATATAATTTATTTTATATTATTTTTTAAATAATATTATTATTAAATGAATAGTATTTATTATTACATAATAAAATCTATTAAAGAGGACTAAAAAATACTACCTCCATCCCTGAAAATTTGATACAGTTTATCATTTCGGTCTGTCCCTGAAAGTTTGACACATTTCACTTTTTACCATTTTTGGTAGTGGACCTCATATTTCACTAACTCATTCCTACTCACATTTTATTATAAAACTAATACTTTAAAAGTAGGACCCACATTCCACCAATTTTTTCAACTCACTTTTCATTACATTTCTTAAAACCTGTGTCGGGTCAAAGTGTGTCAATATTTGGGGGACGGAGGTAGTAAGTAATTATACCAAAGAAAGGACTCTAGGAGGAGAAAAGATAAGATTTTTTTGTGTGCAAAACTATAAAATATGTGGTCTCTATTTATAGAGAATGAAAAATTATAGATTTTGGTATAATTTTTTAATTTTTTAATATAATATACGAAAGATATATCATTTTTTTAAAAATATATCAACCAATGAAATTGTGCCATGTGGCACAATCTCATTGGTTGATTCATGAATGAATTTGTGAGACCATTCGTTCGCTGGTTGCCAACCAGCCGACTATGGTTGAGGAGAGAGACACACCATTGTTTTAATTCTTTTTTTTTTTTAATTGTAAATGTGACATGGAGGTTGACCAAAACAACCGATAAACATGGTCTTAGAGTTGTCAACTAGGTGTATCAATGAAACAAAGCGTGCATGAATTGGGCTTGTTGGTTAAAGCGTATTCCAATTGGGTCTTTTTCTAAACACAGACCCAGAACCACGAAAAACACAGCTTAAGCCTGACCCACATAGTGATAAACACGGATAGTTAAAGTGTATTCCAATTGAGTCATTTTCTAAACACAGGCCCAGAACCACAAAAATCACAGTCTAAGCCTAACCCACATAGTGATAAACATGGATTTTGCAATATTTTTAAGGATTAAATTTGACCAATTTTAATTATCTTTTATGCAAAATATCTTGAAAAATATCTTCTTAAATTGATAGCATTAAAACAATGCATTGAGTTCATTATCTACATTGCATTACGACTCTATTCAAATGTCTCTGCAACACCTTCAATTATTAACATACTATAACAAAAAGATTGATCACCCTAAAATAAATCTTATAAATCTGCCACAGAACGTAATCTTGACAGTTAATCACCTAGACAATTAATCACCCTAATCTAATTGCTCTAATTTGACATTATTTTTTGTATAAGAATGAGTTTTGTTTTGACTTAATTCATTTCCTACACAGATATTATATTGAAATAAATTTAGTTTTTTATTCGTTTCATGTTTTTTCTCTGAGCCTAACTGAAAAATAAAAAATCTACTAAAATTGAAATTGAATCGATCCAAATAGCCGATAAAATTTGAACTGAATTTGAAATTATATTTGATTGGATTAGGATATTGGGGTTTCATAATTTTCTCCCATCTTGGTTTAATTTGATAATTGCACGTTTAAATCGGATCCCTAGCACAAAATAGTTTAATTTGACCAGTGTTATGCGTATTTAAATAGGTTTAATTTTATAAGTATTATGCACATTAAAAATCGTATCCCTAGTCTAAAATGGTTTACTATGTGCTGGTCATAATTTTTTCTCTCTTGCATTGTCCTTTCTGTAGTTCTATTTGTGTGAAACACATGGAGGCCGTTTAGTCCACCAGTCCCACCTAATAAATACTCTCTCTATTTTATAGTACTGGATATATTTTTTTCCGTGCATGAAGATTAAGAAAAACTCTATTAAATAAATTAAGTAAAAAAGAATAAAGTAGGAAATGAATAAGAAAAACTCTATTAAATAAATTAAGTAAAAAAGAATAAGGTAGGAAATGAAAAAGGTGGAGAGACAAACAAAAATAATAAAATAAGAGATAGTAAAAGTAGGTGAGAAGAAATCTATTGACTTTTACTAAAAAAGAAAAATGATTCCACAAGGGACCTGATTGGCAACAGGAGGGGCAAATGCCCTTCCTCAAAATTTCATATCTATGTATAGAATCTATTGTAGAAAAAATATAATATTAGTTTCTTCTTTAAATGCCCCTCCTCAAATACTTCAAATATCCCCACATGTATTTTTGCCCCTTCAATGAACATTTTCTGGATTCGTCCCTGGATTCCACTATTATGAAACGTATCATAATGACAAAATGACTCCACTACTATGGAATGAATGAAGTATAATATACTCCTTCTGTTAACGAAAACAATTATATTTTGCCATTTTTGAGATATCTAAAAAAATAGTTCCATCATGAAAGTATAAAGCTTCTCTAGTTCTCATATGTTACCCATTTTTTCTTCCTATATTTTACCTACTTTTTCTCTTCTGTGTCTTACTTTACCATTATTTATAAAAATTCGTACTGTCAATAAATTTGACTATTTTTCTTTTGGATAGAGCCAGTAGTTTTCTGTCATATGTTATCATGGAAGGAAAAAATAGAAAAAAAGAAAGAAAGAAAAGAATGTGTATGCTTAAATGGACTTGACTCAGTTTGAACAAACTCACGAGATTGGAATCTATCTATACATATATAAAAGACGAGTTTTGGACTTCATATTGAATATATATAAGTTTTGGGTGTCATTGCACAGTTAATTTAAATTTGAAATCCGGCAGTTTCATATGTATAAATGCAATCCACTATGGAGTAATTAAATTTTTCAATCATGCGGTTAGAAATTTAAAGGGTTATTATATCGTGGGATTATTTTCATGTGTTTAGAGTATTCAGTCAAAATATTAATTTTAATCAGTTCAATACATTAAATGCACACATGACTAAAACGCATTGGAAATTTTTAAAGTAGTAATTGAAAAGTTCCTGATTATTGGGTTTAATGTGTGATAATGTTTTGAAACCATCACTAATGTTACGTCGCAATCATGTAGATCAATTCCCCACATCAAATTACATGTAACAACATGCAAAGAAATTAAGAAAACAATTAAAAGAATAGATTGTGGGAATAATGGCGTGAGTTGTACAAGGTGATCATGGGAGTCCTTTGGCTTTTCACTTTCAAGTAACCTTCATTGTCTTAATTTTGTGGTCTATAGTATGTTAATTTCATGACCTTCCATGTCCTTATTTTGTGGTTATAAAAAACATAGAGTTGTAGATGAATTACACATCAACAAAAGCATTCTATCTTATCTCTCAATCTCTCTATGTGTTTGTGTATATTTCAGAAGCATTGTATTGCTAGATTTTCGAAGCTCAATCAATTTCGCCGGTACCTAGCGGGTTTGAGGTACTTCTATATGCTAAGAGAGTATTATCTTTGAAACAATACGTCAATTCGAGAGCACTAGCTGCGACATAATTTGTCTTGCAGAAAGAGGGATTTCCCGACTCGACTAATCATAGTTCGGTTTATTTTATTATTTTCATTGTGATTTCTGTTCCACGCACTTATTATAGTTTTTTTCTTCAATTGTAATAGTTAGAATGTCGCATGTATAATTTTATCTTAAATGTGGCTCTTAATGTGGTACGGATCAAAATGGCAAAATGTGACCCTCATTGTGGGACGGAGAAAGTATTATTTATTACAATAAATAAAATTTGATTATTTATGTGAATGTTGTTTGTACTAATATTTTTATTTTTATTATAATTTGACCTTTCAAAAATTGATATATATTCTTTAATTTAATTTAAGGTTTATTTCAAAAACAACGTTAGTGTGTCATAATATTTGTGAATTTACTTATTTTTTCATTATTTCGTATATGTCTTGAGTGAGAGTCATGGAAGTAGTATATTTGATGTTTTATTCTTTCTTCTCATTATTCGGTCATAAAAAATGATTGGGTCGTGCATCGCACGCAGGTAGATACTAGTGGTTAATAAAATTCAAGACTCGGTTCGATAATCACCAAATCATACTTGAATTTGACAATTACATTCATAATATTGATAATTACTTTTGTATTTTATATTCTGATGGTATATTCAAAGCAGGTTGGTGCGTTTCCTGCTATGAACACCAATATTGAATTTCATAGCACTTGCTACTTATAATAGGCCATCGCTATTGACTGGTATACTTAATTTCACATTTCGAGCTCTCTCTTTCTTCAATCTGGTCAGATTTGATTACACTACATTTTTATACTCCACTACTTATCAGTAATATAAATTTTTAAATTGTAAATAAATTAAGTCAACCTGATTAATTGGAGTAATTAGACACTACCGTTTCTTCTTTCTACGAAATAAAGCAAAGTGAAATTAAACTTTTAGAAAACCCCGATTGTGGCGCGAGGTTGCATTACTTCTAAATTGAATGGTTGGTTTATTGATATTTCATCTTGGATAGTTTTGGTAAAATAAAAGAACTTATTTTTATAGTAAATCAAGAGAAGTTTACATTTGATATCGTTTTAAAAATTCCTATGAATCAATTTTTTGTCCAATTAATTAAAAAAAGCCGTAATTAGTAGGAGTAGTATAGTATGATCTGCACTTGGATTAAATAATTTATTGATAAAATTAAATTGCCTCCAAAGGTGGGCGATAGTGATTATCTGTTATCACAAAGAATGTGGCGAATCTCTCCATCACTTACACATGTCTCCTCCCTTGTTGGCTCGATGATTACGAGGATTATTCACTCCCCAAAATGCCCTCCGTGAAATCCAAGAGCACCATATTTTCGGAAGCCAACAGTAGATCCATTTTGGGGAATGGCAGCACTTGAAATTTGACTGCTTCTATTGGCCGAAATAAACAAATTGAATAAGAGCAGCATCGCGTTCGCGTTGCTACAAAACTCGAGTTCCCCCACTCCTTCACTTCCACACATATCAATTGATTCTCTTGCTAATCCAATTTCAATCGATTTTCTGCTCATGGCCGATAACAACGGAGCGGCGTCGGATCTGAGGGCCACGTTTCTGGAGGTTTATGCCAAGCTCAAATCTGAGCTCTTGAGCGACCCTGCTTTCGAGTGGACTGACGCCTCTCGTCAATGGGTCGACCGTGTAAGATTTTTTTTGTTTTTTCATTTGCTTTCCTCGTCTTCTTTGTTTGCTATGATAGTAATTGCGCCTCAATGCAGTATCGAAATATGCGGTTTTATTTTACATACTGTGTTGTGAATTTTCCTATTTTTCTAAGCACAGTCTTTCTTTTGAGTAGAAATAGAATTCGATTTGTTTAGCAGACTACTGGTTGACTTTGCGAGTCCTGACTGTGTTGATTAAATTTCCCTTGGGCGTGGAATCATGCAATACGGTTCTGAAGAAAATTTAGGAGCTCATGATTCATGGACCTTTTATGATTATGATTTCACACGTAGATTGGGGGCGACGGATATGGTCACGATTAACTTTACTAATTTATGGTTAACGGAATACTGCAGCACTATTTTTGTGTTGGGGGAATGTGGAGTGGGGCTGTTTGATGATAAAATAATCACATAGTAATACTTTTTTCAAAAATGCGCTTAGTTAGTGCCTTAAGTTTGGCATAATATTTATCTCTACTGTAACATGCTTTGTATATTTAAATTTGCAGCTACCAACTACTTCTTGAGAGAATTGAATTGTAAAACTTACTATAAATTTCCCCTTCTGTAAAGTTGAATCCTTGATTCTGCCTGAGGAATGAAATTACAACATACTGTAATAGTTGAGTAAAACAACAATGAATCCATAATTTCCATCCACTTGTTTCAAAATTCCACCAAACAAGATAGACCAGCAGCATTTCTGCTTTATTCGTCACATTTTTTTGTTACTCTAACTGCATCTAACATTTGTTTGGTTCCGACTTTCTATCATCTCATTTTCCACTTTAGCATCTTATTGAGATCTTAATGGGCATCTAATGGGCATCTACTGATCATCTTGAAACTACTCCTGAGTCTAGGGGGCTTCCAGTGTTCATTTTCCCCCAGGCTTGTTTTGAACACCAGTTTCTGGTTTATTACCCTTATTCACAATACACTTTTCCATAATTCATATAGATTTCTTGGCCAACTTGTGTTATTTCCCTTGAATTAAAAATTTATTTGTTATGGTTTATTTGTGATGGATCGGGATTGACAGAACATGCACAAGCACACTTGAAAAAAAGCATGGCATTATTTCTTAGTTATTAAATAAAAAGTGTGACAAGTTCAAATTCAACGCTTTTGGATGTTTATAAAGGTTTGGAATTTTTATAACTGTTCTTAGCCCAGGTAAATATTGACACTATTGTCCATTGGATTGATTTCGCCTGCACAATAGTATCATGAATTTGTTATAGATTTTTTCTTTTAGTAAAAATTGGCTATTGGGTAATAGAAATTTAACTTTCTTGTTTTCTTGGAAAACTTATATAAATACAAATTATGTTGTTTATCGATGTACATGTGATGTTCAATGTTATTTATACTATAGGACAAATAATCATTATGTCCTGACTAAGTCTATTGTTCCTGATATTTCTTTCTTTTATGTGTAACAGATGCTAGACTACAATGTGCCCGGAGGTATGTCATTATTTCCTATACTATACAATGCATTCATTCACTGGAGAACATGATATATTAGTAAAGAAGCATTATATGCTAAAGAACTAATTATGATGTGTAGGGAAGTTGAACCGAGGTCTGTCAGTAATTGATAGCTACAAGTTACTCAAAGAAGGAAAAGATCTAACTGATGATGAAGTGTTCCTAGCTAGTGCTCTTGGCTGGTGTATTGAATGGGTAGGTCCAAGTTTATAGCTTCTAAATGATGATTAAGTGTTCCTAACTTGTTTATATCTATCCCCTGAAACACTGTTCTGAACATAAATTATAACTTATGACTATGTACATGGAAATGCAGCTCCAGGCATATTTTCTTGTCCTTGATGATATTATGGATAATTCTCACACACGACGTGGTCAACCATGCTGGTTTAGACTCCCTAAGGTTCGAGCCAAGTGTGAATTGTTGCAATCTTCTTCCATTACTTTTTAAAAGTTTCTATTTCTGATCACTTGGATGAACTTTTAATACAGATTGGTATGATTGCCATAAATGATGGAATCATTCTCCGGAACCATATCCCCAGAATTCTTAAAAAGCACTTCCGAACAAAGGCTTACTATGTCGATCTGCTGGATTTGTTCAATGAGGTAATGTGACTATTTACTATCAGTGGCCGAGAGGAGTATTTAGATTTTTTGTGTACAATGCTGATTTCTACATTTTACATTGTCAGGTGGAATTTCAAACTGCTTCGGGACAGATGATAGATTTAATTACCACTATTGAAGGAGAAAAAGATTTGTCAAAATACTCATTGCCTCTGTGAGTACAAAATACCTCAAAAAATATTGGCATGATACAAAAAGAAAATTTTGATTAATTGACAAAGCTACCCAGTGCTGATTATCATCATATGTTGGGCAAGTTATAGCATCACATGCAATACTCTCAAAACCTACCAGTTCTCATCTTAGCATTTTTATTGCATTTTGATAAGATCGCTCTAGTTTTGAAGTTTTGGGCTTTTCCTGACGAACTCTACTATTTCATCAATTATCACTCCTATTTTATTAGTAACTATTATATGCCGTATCAAACATATAGGTCTGCCTCGTCTTTTCTCATCCTCTTTTGTGTTTCTTAATATTTTCTGGTTTAAATTTTCACAGTCATCGCCGTATTGTTCAGTACAAGACTGCCTACTACTCGTTTTACCTTCCAGTAAGTTGAAAATCCTTAATTCAACTCGCCTTGATTTTTAAGGTCATTCAGTGTTTCATCGAAATGTATCTGATCTGAAACTCTTTAACAGGTTGCTTGTGCATTGCTCATGGCGGGTGAGGATCTGGAGAAACATCCAACAGTAAAAGATGTGCTTATTAATATGGGAATATACTTTCAAGTACAAGATGATTATTTAGATTGCTTTGGTGAGCCTGAAAAGATCGGGAAGGTAACTCCTGCGCTCCCTTTCCTCTGTGTCTGTATTAACTAAGAACAACTTAGTTAATCGTAGTTATATTAATTCAATGCGTGCCTCATCAGATTGGTACAGATATTGAAGATTTCAAATGTTCTTGGCTGGTTGTAAAGGCCCTGGAGCTTTGTAACGAAGAACAGAAGCAAACTCTTTTCGTAAGGATGACAAGCTAGCGTTCTTTTCTGGTTCTCAATATATTTATAAGCTTTTGTATATGAACATGTGGCCTTGTAATTGTTACCAGGATCACTATGGAAAGGAAGGTCCAGCTGATGTTGCAAAAATCAAAGTCCTCTACAACGAGATTAATCTCCAAGGTGCGTTTGCTGAGTTCGAGAGCAAGAGCTACGAAAAACTAAACAGCTCGATTGAAGCGCATCCCAGCAAATCTGTACAAGCAGTGCTCAAGTCTTTCTTGGGGAAGATATACAAGAGACAGAAATAAGAAGACTGCTCTCAGCACAAGAATGAAGCAGAATCAAAGAATCCAACTTCGTATCCTGATGCATGTTTGTATTCTTCGAGCTGGGAAGCTATTCTCTTTGTATAACTGTTTGTGGTTTTTATTATTTTTCAGCCTATTTTTTAGACCAATAAAAAGGGGGCTAACATGTTTCTGCATTGTAGAATAATAAATTTAATGGTTTCCTAGATGTTCGCCAAATGTGTTAAACATAGATAATAAACACAAAAAGGATATAAACTTGCAACCATTTTGCAAGACCAGAAACCTAATTAACGTCGGTTACCAAAAGCAATATACGATTGGAGGTCACCAAAATAATCTTGTTTTCACACACAAAATTAGATGGCGATGATCACCTACATCAAATGCAGAATTTATGAGGGGGTCCAAGCCTTATTAATTGTTGTGTGACAGATCCACACATTGACATGACAAAGATATGTATTCTAGCTATGGCATGACTCGTGAGCCGTAATACAAATTTCCGAATAATTACAAGATTTACGAGCATAAAAAATGGAATATTAATATTCTTGTATAAATGTATCCGTGATAGCGCAGTTAGGACCTCCTCAATTTAATATTGTATTATTTTGAATAATTGGTAATGGTTATGAATATGTGGAAAAAATAAAGATATTATATATTCCATATGCTTAGACGTCAATGAAAAATGTTATTAATACCAGTTATGATACTGACAAAACGCTTTTGCCCACATTTTCAATTTTTTCGACGTTGATGTTGCTTTTAACGACAACCATAAGTATATTTAGTTTCCATCGTTTACCTTCTAATTATTTCGCTCTCATTACCCATCTATGTAGCATATTATATTATACTAGTGTTAGCCCACGCGCTATGCGCGACACATAATATTTTTGTTCTATTAATTAGTATTTTGAATAAATTAAATAAATTAAAAATAACATCATTACATACGATTAAAAAATAAAAAATATAGTACTATATACAATAATATGTTAAATAATTATAGATATAAAATTAAATAATTTTTTAATTAAATAACATGATAATATTTGTTAATTACGACACTTATAGTTACAACATACATACTTCAGTACTAAAATACTCAATATTAAATTGATATAAAATATTAAATATGCAACTAAAAAGTATAAGGAGGACAATAACATCGTCATACAAAGATAAAATGATGTACAGAACAAATAAAACATAAACATTAGAACAATAAAACAATAGTTTGTAAGACATTAAAAAATTTATATGTGAACAATCTTAATTGTACAATAATAAGAATAGCAGCATAAAGAAAATAAAATAAATAATAAAACACAAACTCCAATACCCCGATGACTCTTCCTCAACCTTATTTTCCTCCTTAATCTCCAAATTAATGATTTATGCATATGCGCAAAAACAAATGTGATATTTATGATCTTCGTCTTCTTTGCTTCCTTTCGTCATTTCATTGCTTTAGGTGTTTTCTTTGCATGAAAACTATGAAGTGACGAAGTTGGTGACAAATGTGTAATGTTGTAGCTTCAAAATATTATAGATAATCAGAGCTTATGTGATTTCTATATTTGTAAAAATAGAACTATTATAGTATGGACAAAAAAATAAAAATAAAACTAATAAAAATAAAACAAACTAACATCAAGAAAAAACTGAAATATGAACTAACATCATTGATACAAATTAATCTCAAATAAATGTACTACCATAGGTAAAGAGTAATAACCATATCGAGAAAAATTCTTCCTTTTGCAAAGAATCCGTGATGCAATTGGACATGACAATGAGGAATGAATTATAAGCTAGCAAATGATACGCATTTATAAACAATGAATGATTTTAGCTTTAGATAAATAACTAAAAATTAGTAATAAGCTAAGCACTGACACATACCATCCGATCGTGGAACACATATTCCAAGAAGATTACATTGTTTTGTCCACATTTAATGAACATAAATATGCATGCACAACACTTGAATCACTGACGAAGTATTGTTAGGCTGTAGACATTAAGGAATGCGAATTTCATGATGTGAACAAATCTTTACTTTTGCCGCAAATTTGTGATGGAGTGAGGGGAGACGATGAAGAAGTGAAATACAATCTTGCAAATGATACATATTTATAGATATAAAGTATTGAAAATGAATCATTAATGTGGCGGTTACAAAATAATAAGGAACAATTATATTTTGTCCAATCATTATTTGAATATTATGAGTCAACAAAGTAACTCCTAAATTGAGTGAGACTAATAATCATCAAAATAATTGCCAAAGTAACTTACAATGTAAAATAAATATACATAAATATAATATGGTGATTAGTTATTCCATAAATATTTAAATTGATGCCATAACTTATAAATATTCTGGAATAAGGACAAAACTTATAAACATTTTAAAAGAAGGCCAAAACTCGCCTTTTATATATCTTATATAGATATGTGGAAAAAAAAATACTGATATAGTATAATTTTCTACCATGGGACAGAGGATATAGTAATAACGTCTTATATAAGTGATCCAAAAAGATGGTAATATATATTAGTGAAGGCTATCGCTTAGCCAAATATATAACGGACCAATAATATAGGCAAGCTTAAACTTAAAAGCCTAATAGCTCATCTTTATAACAAAAGGAATAAACTACAGTTCATCAGACTAATACAATTGTTGAAGAAGATTAGACCAAAAATATAAAGACCAATAATATGGGGAAGTCTAAACTTGATGAATAGCCTAATATCCAATCCACAATTAGTAGGACTATTAATAATATTATTATTGAAAAAGACTAAATATGAATATGCAAATTGGACAGGAGTATGCCAGCTGTGATGCTACATAGAAATTTCACCATATCATCGGCCTTCGTCCACACTGTGCCCCTCTACCTCATTCTCTCATACAATTTGTCGTTGTGAAGAGTAAAAAAAAAACAAATAAACAAAACAAAACACACAACCACAATGAAAATACAACAAATGATAAACATGAAATTGTACGAAAAAACGTCACTTCCTTAAGTATTGCACCAAACTTTTCGTGTAAACTTCATGGAAAAGTTGCTTGAATGCTAACGCCCTAAGCAAAAAAAATATAATTAATGATTTTATATAATTTGCATACAAACATAAAATAACTCATTAAACAACACACCGCACGGTAATGAAAAACACTATAACCCGATGGCATTGGTTATGGCTCCATGAGCAGTAGCTTCATAAACGTGGATGCAACGAACTTCGATAACAAAATAAATTGTGGAAAGCTCCAGATCATTGAGAAAGGTGAAGAATGATTCCATGATGTCGACCTTTTTTCATAAGATATGAACAAAAATATCAAACTTAAGTGTGAGGTAAGTAGGAATGTGTAGATAGTAAGTCTTCAAATGTCATATTTATAGATAAAAAATTAACCATGAGATGCTTTATAACTTCTCCAAATTAAAGTCATAAATTTGCACCTTTAAATGTGAATAATAAGTTTCAAAAACTGAATAATTAATTAAAAAATTGATTGATGGATGGAAACTATATACGGACACACATTAATTTTATAAGAGAATTTAATATTTTGATTTTTTATTCTATTCTCATAGAGAATTCATGATAGCAAATATGTAACGGTAAAATAATGATGAGCATTAATTTTTGGATATTAAATTGAGTGTTACAAAGAAATGAAATGACATTTAATTAAAATAATTTTATATTACTCGATACTTATGAAATTAAAAGAGACTTGATCTTTTAATCTAAAATGGCAGATAGATGAGTTTTTGATTAAAATTTTTAACCTATGTAATACGCATATATACTTGTTTGGTTCTTAAATGAGAGTTAGTGATTTCCTATGTGCATAACAATAATTTTGTACATACATAAATTTTTTAATATATTGAAATAAATTAAGATACACACGCGGTGTGAAAATTATGTTAATTCATCAATATATACAACGTGGATTTCTATTTATTACTAACGCTTAACCCAACAAAAATTATTTCCCCACACAACAATGTGATTAGATTGTAACTGCCAGTTTAAATTATCATAATTATTACTAATACAATTCTTAATTTTGAAAGAAGTTACAAATCCTATAATTGTTATTAATACACTATATTGTTTAATACAAATATATTTTAAAAATATTCTAAATTAGTACTCAAAACACAACTTTTATATGATGAAGATGTATAGATAGATTTTCATTTGTAATACCCAAAATGATATATGGACAAATAAGACGCTTATTAATTATGATTCCCACCTTTATCGGTTATTAAATAATTAATTATTGAATTATAAATGCTATATGCATTGATTATCATGCCCAATTATCAAATATTCAAATTAGTCCATAACTTATAAGTATTTCAGAATGAGGACAAAACTTATAAATATTTCAAAGGAAGGCCAAAACTCGCCTTTTATATATGTATGGACTAGTGTTAACCCACGCGCTATGCGCGACTTGGAAAAAAATACTATGAATAAATAAAATAAAATAAGTGACAATATAATTGCATATATAAGATTAAAGATATTTAGGAGAAAATACCATTACATAAGTGACAATATTATTTTATTAGACTTATATATCTAGAGTATAAAAAGCTAATAAAATATTATGGAACAACAATATTGTCTCGAAAAAAAATAAAATGATGAACTACAAACAAATAAAAAGCGCACATATAACTACAATTTTAAAAAATAAGTATGTACTATAACAATAAGATTATAAAGAACGAAAAGTATCAATAACACTTTTTTATTACATATCTGAGTTAGTAAATTTAGTCAAATCAAATGACCGTTACTTATAACTAAAAATGTTACTATCAATTATATACACAATTATTATTTACAAATATTGAAAAGATTCATAACTAATAAATATTTAAAATCTAGCCTAAAATTTATAAATATTCAAACGACTAAATCAATTTTCTACCTGCACTATTTCAAAAATGTGGATATACTTTTATGAAATGAGAAATAATATAATTATATCAAGTTCTAAACTCATAAATTATATTAATAATTTATTAAACTAATAAAAATTCATATAATCAAATAAGTTTAGAAACTAATAGTTGCATAAAAAACAAATGCTAATTCAACCTCTATATATGTTGTGGCTCAAAGTTAAAATATCTTAAATTACATGTTTCAATTTATTTAATAAATTTATTATTAAAAAAAATCTATATTTTAAATATATAAATTTGTTGGTACTAAATATAAATATGATTTAATAATATAGTTTGAGTTGTTCAAAACAAATTTAATAAAATTCACCAATTAGTTATGACAATTCAATATTACTTATCACCTCGAACGTTAGCAAATCCATCGTTGGTTTATTGAGATAGTTGTTGCAACGGTCTAACCCCTGAACTCCTCACTTTTAACAATACATTTTGATACTGATACTATAGTTCCTCACTTTTAACAATACATAAATAAATAAGTGTTTTAATGCTTGGTTGGATTCATTAAATTAGCATTTGAGTATGTGCACTATCATTTCAACATTTTATTCAAAATTATCATATCATGTTATATTTGTAAAAAACTGTCTCGGCTTTATCTCCATGCATAATTATATCCCGTCATTTTTTAAGTTCTACCAAAAAAAAAGATATTCAAAATTGTAGTACAACATTTTTAATTCACAACAGATTGAGTAAAACATTTTTGATGATCAATAAAATGATAAAATGAAAGCGATAGAATCAATAATTTACCTATTTTGATATACCAAATCTTATTTGTTTATATTTAATACATATATGATGAAGTTAATTAACACCCAACACCAAATGTTTGCTATTTGTATATTTTTAGTCCCCTGTTGATAATTTGCCTGAATAAGATATCAAAAGGTAAAAAATTCAATTATAAAATTTTGGATAGAAATAGAAATTCTTTTACTATAATTTTTGCTCCAATTCCCATTATTTTTAAAGTAAAATAAAAAGAGAAAAAGACAATAATAGAAAGAAGAAGAAGAAAAAAACCCAACCTAGCAAAACCCCAACAACAAATCTCAACCCTCCAAATAACAAATAGAAAGAATTGCTCCTTCCATAATTTGATCACGAAACTAATTTGTAATGATTTTGGGAAATGTTCCTTGAATCCTAATGCTCAACAAAAACCCAATAACAAATCTCAACCGTCCAAATAGCAAATAGAAAGAATTTCTCCTTCATAATTTGAGCACGAAACTAATTTTGTAATGAATTTGGAAAATGTTCCTTGAATCACAAGGCTCTGCAAGATAAAAAAAATATTAATTAATGATTTTAGATAAATAGTTAAAAAATATACTAATAAGATAAAAATGCTAAAACACATACCATAAAATCATGGGAAACACATTCCAAGCTCACAACATTTGATTTGTTGTCCAGGTTTGGTCTTTACAAAAACACATACACCGAACTTTGATAACTGATGAAGTTAAGTTATGTTAGATTGTAGATCATTGAGGTAGATGAATTCTATAACGTCATTTTTCTTCTGGCAAAATTACAACATTAGCAAAACATACAAAAAAAAATAATAAGGTAAATAGATGAATACAAATACTCCATACTACTATCTCATGGCCGTAGGAAGTTTCTTAAATTCTAGAAAATACTCGCCAATTTCAAAACAAAACTTGGTGGCGTTCGTGTCTTGTTTGTTTGGTTGGATTTTTTCATTGGTATTTATAGAGGTTATATCTGTGGATTTAAATTGTATACATTAATTCTCTATTAGTAATGATGTTAAATGGTGCAACGGTTTTCATTAATTAGCCAAGAGCGTTTCAAATAAAACGTTAATTGGCTTTGGAGTCTTTCCAAAATTGAATATCAAATTTAATTAGTCTAAATTAATAAAAATACATAAAATGGTCGACCAATTAGTAAAAAATGGCTGCCTACTAACACTCTCATTTAATTAGTGGAATAAAATGGCCGTGAAATTAACGCTCATTTCATTAGTGGAAAACTGTTTTAAATTTAACGACATGGAGTCAATGATTACATAATTTACGTCAAATAAATTCTCATTAATATTTGCCTTTATTTTTATTTTTCCTAGTAGGCGTCCATTCTCATTCTACACCGCATTGTATTCATAAATATTTCAAATCTTAGTACCTTAAATTTATAAATATTAAAGTTCATACCCAAATTTTGTAAATATTGGCCAAAACTCGCCTTTTATATATGTATAGATAGATTTCATATAATTCTAAGAAATGAAAAGAATAAAAAAGGAGAAACGTATCAGACATAATATTGTGAATTTGTGATAGCTAGTGTTTAGATACAGTCACATCTATTATTGCATAATTATATACGGATTGTAATTCCAGCTTCAGAATTTATGAAACATAGAAGAAACTGTGGTTCGAAATAATTTTGTGATAGTATTAAATTTTAAAAGAAATATATTGAACTTTACAATAGGCGATATTGTTTCTTAAACAAAAATTCAATCATCTCCTAGTTCATAATTGTTCAGTGTACCTGGGCTGTAAGTCGTAAGATATTGACATTTTCCATATGCTTCAGCAGCCCCCATTTATTTGTATTCTTAGGTTTAAGTGACTCAGTCATTCACGACGCGCTTTCTACTTACAAATATAAAATGAAACTATTTAATGTTCATTCAATTTTATACAAGTCAGTCAACCATTTTGTTTTTATGGCAGACATGAATCTTAAATATCGATGTAAGTATTTCCTCCTAGGTTAGTTTAGGTTGAACTTCTCAGCTAATACTACTCATTTAGAAACAGTTACTCTAATTTTAAATTGAACTAGTATCACGCCTGTTATGCACAGATTAACATATTTTTAAAATATTAACTTTTAATTTTAAATTAATTAAATAAAATTAGAATCAATATTAACAATGAACAATATGAGTAAGAATATTAGTTATATGAGAATAAAAAATCTATACAAATCAACATTAAAGCATAATAAATAAATCACATAATATAATATTTAAACATTAAATCATATATAATTATTAAAATGAAAATGAACGAAAATATAATAAAAAAAACAAAATTAGTCAACCAAATAAATTGAGGAAGCCTTAAAATAATGAAATCACTTAGTATAGAGTGGAATGGTTACATGACATCAAGCTTTCCTCCTATAGTAAGACCAAAAATAATATGCTTGAGTTCTATAAGGTAAGTAGGTATGTGTGGATATCCAACCTTTAAATGACATATTTATAGGCTAAATATTATGCACTTAATCCTTGATGTAACTGCAAAATTTAGAATCACGTACCCACAAAAATAAGATCAACAAAAAAGGAATGCAAAACCCTCTAAATCTACACAAATTCAACCGAAATTCAAGGCGAACACTCACTTGCAATTGTAGTCATCCTTTCCCCGTTCTCCCACTCGATCGCTTGCCTCTGCAAATCAATAACTTAATTTTGATTCATGCCAACATTAGCCGTTAACTATAATGAAACCTCCCACTATCTTTCCATTTAATATTACATTTTTAATTTAATATAATTTTTTAATTTAAATAGCATTCTGGTAAATATCACTAAAACTCTCATTTTATATATTTATAGATAGATTATTCAAATGATTTCAAATACGAAAATAGCAGTTATGCAACGTCATTCAAACTATGGAGTATTATCTTGTCCATATTACGAGTCAAATGCTATTATTGAATGTTTTGGAACAATTACCAAACAAAGTTAAGAGAATTAACTATTAATTTGCGGCGGCGGATTTTCTCTTCATAATCCAACAGGTCCTTATTTATTACCGATTAACACTATCAAATAATTATGATAGAATACTTTATAGTCCTTTATTCACTTTTGAGAAGCATTTAGTTTAAGTCTACTTAAGAATTTTCATCACGCAATGTCATGGAATACTTGCAATAAACCACATGTTAAACATTTATGTCCAAGTAGGATTGGATGTTACTATTTGACAAGTGACCAACCAGCAATTAATCTTCCTTCATGATTCTAAGCCTAAATGAAGTAGTTTTTAACTACGTACATTACTGTAAATGAACTAGATTTGTGTCAAGATAGAGAGAACATGAATTTCTAAAAACGAAATAGTAGTAGTTGATAAATTGAATATAATATATTTTTGGTAAAAAAGTCAATGAGTCTAACAAGTGACGCGCAGCATCAATTGAATAAAGGAGTCCATCAATTGAAAAGTCTGCGTTGCTTCCATTTTTTTCCAACTAAATTTCCCTCTCTCATCTCCTGATAGCGAAGCGGTGGAGTCCACGATCCAACAAATTCGATCACAGAGTTTTCCTGGGCTTTTAATATCTATCCAATCACTTCTCCTCCTTCAGATTTATCGATCCATCAATCATTAGCTACTTCTGCTTTATTCCAGACTCTCTTTTAGCTGCCACTTCCATTTCATTATTCATTCTTTTTAGAGGTTTTTGCTCCAAGATTCGTTTTTTCTTGGTCCCTTTATTGACTCGTTTCGTCTCTTTGCTTCATTTATACTGCTTACATAGATTTCAGTTTCTACAAAGTTCATTTTTTCCGTGATTCCGCAATGTGGTAACCGGTTTTCTGTTTTCGAGAAACGAATGCGTATACTCTTCGTTGATCGGATTAATTATTGATTGATTGTTTCGACACTGAGGCATTGTTTTCGTTCTATTCTTTGATGAACTGAAGAAACCCTCGCACTGATTTTGAGGTAGAGATGAAGCTATTAGTGCGAGTAATCGAAGCAAAAAACATACCGGCGCTCGACCCAAATGGATTCAGCGATCCGTATGTGAAACTGCAGTTAGGGAGGCAGAGGTTTAGGAGTAAAGTTGTGAAGAAGTGCTTGAATCCTTCGTGGTGTGAGGAGTTCATATTCAAAGTTGATGACTTGAAAGAAGAGCTTCTTATAACTGTTTTGGATGAGGACAAGTACTTCAATGATGATTTCGTTGGGCAGATCAAAGTGCCCATCATTCAGGTTTTGGATGCTAAAGACAAGTCCCTCGGCACTGCCTGGTACACGCTGCAGCCCAAAACCAAGAAGGCCAAGAACAAGGATTGTGGTATTATTCTTTCTATGTTCACTTTGGTTTTGTATGCTATGATTTTAGTTGGACTTCAATTTTATAGTACTTGATTAGTTGCTTTCTATATGAATGAATAGTTCCACTTCTTGCTATTGTGGAATGAATAGTATAGCTTGTGACCATTGCCAACTGCATTTTCTGCAAGTACTGATTGTTGTTTGGTGGTGTGGAAGTCTTGATGTGGCTGTGGTGTGTATTCTCCTGATTGTTAAATGCTTTGCCCGATTACAGGCGAGATTCTTCTGACGATTTGTTTCTCACAAAATAACACATTACTTGATGTGCCACCTGTGAATGATCCTGTAACACTGCCAAGAAAGTATGCTGATACGCCGAGTGATACGCCTTCAAGATCTTCCCCTCTTTGGGTTCCCTCGCCTATGAGATCGGAAGAAGTTGCACCCCAAAAGGAGGACAAATGGAATGCATCGGCATTAGCTGGGCGGATAGCACAAATCTTCAATAAGAATGTTGATTCAGCTTCTGTGAGTTCTGTTGATCCTAGTGATGCATCTGATGTAGCGGAAGGTATGGATTTCGCGGTTCCGCAGAACAATCCCGAAGAGCAAAATTCATCGGTTGATTTTGATGAAATGATGAAAAGTATAGAGATGCGAGATCCAGCTGGTGAAGCTCCTACTAGTTTACCTGGTGGGGTTGTTCTAGACCAGTTGTATGCAATACCGCATCGGGAGTTGAACTCGTTACTCTTTTCACCAGAATCTGAATTTTTGAAGACCTTTGCAGACTTAGAGGGATCTACAGATCTTGAAATAGGGCCCTGGAAATATGAAAATAATGGCGAGAGCCTAAAAAGAGTGGTTTGTTATACTAAAGCACCGAGTAAATTGATTAAAGCTTTGAAAGCCATAGAGGAGCACACGTATTTGAAAGCTGATACTAAGGCCTTCGCTGTTCTATCCAGTGTGAGCACTCCAGATGCTCCGTATGGGAAATCTTTTAAGGTAGAAGTGCTCTACTGCATTACTCCCGGGCCTGAGCAGCCATCAGGAGAGCAGTCTTCTCGATTGGAAGTGTCTTGGCGAGTGAACTTTTTGCAGAGCACAATGATGAAAAGTATGATTGAAGGTGGAGCGAGACAAGGTATAAAGGATAGCTTTAAACAGTATGACAAGCTGCTGTCTCAAAATGTGAAACCGCTTGATCTTCAAGATGTAGGTTCTGAGAAAGACCAGCTTTTGGCATCTCTTCAGGTGGAGCCTCAGTCTGACTGGAAATTGGCTGTTCAGTACTTTGCTAATTTCACGGTTGCTTCGACCTTTTTGATGGGTTTATATGTGCTCACACATATATGGCTGGCTATGCCTAGCACAATTCAGGGTCTTGAATTTGCTGGTTTAGACTTGCCCGATTCTATTGGTGAAGTGATAGTGTGCTGTGTATTGGTTCTGCAAGGGAAACGGGTCCTGGAGTTTATGTCTCGCTTTATGCAGGCCAGAGTGCAAAAAGGTAATCTAATTTAGAATTGTGCATCCAACAAGGCATGATTCGTATATATATGTACTAGAAGAATCTTAGTTAAATGCCATCATAGTAAGCACCATGCATCTGAATCCAAAAGCATCATGGCTTATCTAGAAATTCTTCAAATTTAGTTTGATTTATCATCTTATTTATATGCCAAGTTTTGGCTCTCAAAGTTGGTCCAACTAACTTGTTTCTCTGATTCATTTAATCATTTAATAGGTAGTGATCATGGAATTAAAGCACAAGGGGATGGCTGGCTGCTCACTGTTGCCTTAGTTGAAGGGAGCAATTTGGCAGCTGTTGATTCTAGTGGGTACTCTGATCCTTATGTGGTGTTCACTTGCAATGGGAAGACGAGAACCAGCTCGATCAAGTTTCAGAAATCAAAACCTCATTGGAATGGTATGTGTACCTTTGTTTTTGTTTTTCTGGTAAATTATCATATTTCTTGCCAAGATTGAAGAAGTCGACTGGTGTTTTATACATGAATGTGTTGGAATGGGGCCCATCATTTACATTGTCAGTTGCTTGCAGAAATTTTTGAATTTGATGCAATGAATGAACCTCCATCTGTTCTGGAAGTGGATGTTTTCGATTTTGATGGCCCTTTTGATGATGCAACATCACTTGGACGTGCTGAAATAAATTTCCTAAAATCTAATATTACGGATCTGTCTGACATCTGGATTCCTTTAGAAGGGAAGCTGGCTCAGGCATGCCAGTCGAAATTACATTTGAGAATCTTCTTGAACAATAACAAGGGTAGCAATGTCGTTAAAGATTATATAACGAAGATGGAAAAGGAAGTGGGCAAGAAGGTAATGACTTCTATCGCTGCAGATTCACTTCAAAAATGGGGTAGCACTTTTGTGCACCCCCCCCCCCCCCCCCTCCTTTTGAGCTTGTTAAACAGCATGCTCCTGTTTTGCAGATAAGATTGCGTTCTCCTCAAACAAATTCGGCTTTCCAGAAGCTTTTTGCATTACCTCCTGAGGAGTTTCTCATCAACGACTTTTCTTGTCATTTGAAGCGGAAAATGCCTCTCCAGGTATATATATGGATTGCTCGTGTTGGTGCTTAAGTCCTTAATCCTTTTCCAGACTAATGTATGCTAGTTACTGATTTGTGCTAATCCTCATTCCAGGGCCGTCTATTTCTGTCAGCGAGAATAATTGGGTTTCATGCAGATCTATTTGGTCACAAGACGAAGTTTTTCTTTCTCTGGGAAGATATAGAAGACATTCAAGTCATACCTCCTACACTGTCATCAATGGGCAGCCCGATCATAATCATCACACTGTGGCCCGGAAAAGGCTTTGATGCACGGCATGGAGCAAGGACACAGGATGACGAAGGCAGGCTGAAGTTTCATTTTCATTCGTTTGTGTCCTACAATGTTGCCCACAGGTATGTTCAAGAATAAATGAGTTACTTTTGTACACTCGACATTATTTGTAAAGTGTCTACTATTGAGAGTGATGCTACCTTACATCCTCCTTTAATCACTTCCCATTCTACTAATCTTGGAATGTTATTTTTCTTCTTCTCCGGAAGTGTTTGTTCGCTTCTTTTCTATTTTCAATCGTTCAATACATAATATTGCCAAACTTAATTTTTTGTGTCAGAACAATTATGGCTCTGTGGAAGGCAAGAGCCTTGACACCTGAACAGAAGGTGCAGATTGCAGATGAAGAATCCGAAGCCAACACTGCTGTCGAAGAGGAAGCCTTAGCCAAAAATCTCCCAGCTACGGACGAGGAAGTTGAGGCTAAGAGTCAAGCAGTAGACGAAGAATCTGAAGCCAAAAGCCTGCGAACTGAGGAGAGTGGATCTTTCCTGGGAGTTGAGGATGTTAACATGTCTATGGTTTATTCTTCCATACTATCTCTTCCGGTGAGTATCTACCCCCTTACCGACTCATTCCTTCCTTCCTTTCTCTAAACTTGCAACTGACTTGTGCTTCTTCACTTCAGACGAGTTTCTTTATGGAGTTGTTCAGAGGGAGTGAAATCGACAGAAGGGTGATGGAGAGAACTGGATGCCTGAACTACACTCACAGTCCTTGGGAGTCCGAGAAGGCAGACGTGTATCAGAGACAGCTTTATTACAAATTCGATAAACGAATATCCCGCTATAGAGGTGAAGTGACTAGCACGCAACAAAAATCCCGCCTCTCTGGAAAACAGGGGTGGCTCATAGAGGAGATCATGACTCTCCACGGAATTCCACTTGGTGACTATTTCACGGTAAGCACACTACACCCGTTTTTCTGCTCTTGTCCGATTCTAGATGCATTTGGTTCCCTCTTGACTCGTTTGCAGCTTCACTTGAGGTATCAGGTTGAAGACCTGCCTTCAAGATCCGTAGGGTGCAG
Source organism: Salvia hispanica (assembly GCF_023119035.1). Lineage (NCBI taxonomy): Eukaryota > Viridiplantae > Streptophyta > Magnoliopsida > Lamiales > Lamiaceae > Salvia > Salvia hispanica. Next base: position 37,189,225 of record NC_062969.1, on the reverse strand, counting down.
CATTCAAGTATACTTTGGGATAGCATGGTTGAAATACACGAGGCATCAGAAACGGATCACCAAAAACATCGTCTCAAATCTGCAGGATCGCCTCAAGGTCATGTTCAGTGTGCTGGAGAAGGAATACGTTTCAGGGACATAGATAGATCTCATATATTAAATGACTGTCGCTTATGAGGAGACGGGGACGACTGAGCCGCCTTCTCCGTTCGTTCGGGTGTATATACGTTTGACAGATAGCTCACGCTCAGCATCACCACATTTCGGGTTCGCTAATTGGCTGCAACTCTAATCTCATTTGTGATACTATCACATGTTTATGCTCTCTAATTTGTCTGTATTTCTAATCATTTTCGCCTGACATAGTTACGTTGCAAGATTTTGGAATGTTAAATTTATTTTGTTTAATATATTTATATATAGATGGTATTACTTGTATATTGTTTTTGTTTAAATGAATAGTTATTATTGGATTTTCATATCTTTTAACAAACATCCGGATGTTTCTGATAGCATATCTTCTCTTCAACACAAATTTTGCAACTATATACTATAAGTAATTGTGTATCCGCCGCCGCCTTACTCATCTTCCGCCATGTCCAACTCATATTCCCCCAAGCCTACTTTTCCAGCATTTCCACCATCTCCGTTCACGCCACCGTTTGATGAGCTATTCTCGTTGTATCACTTCACTCCCCTCAAAAACAACCCTCATGTCCTTCCTCTACCGCGTTCCATCACTCGCTTTCCATCTCCTAGACCTAGTCCTCTCTTCTTCATCACCATCAACCCTCCCCACTTTGGTTCTTTCCAAGGCCCCCCAATCCCTAAATTCGATGGCAACGACCCCCCTGCAGGCTGCCTTAACCACATCTACGATTTCTTCGAATTCTATGGCACTCCTCTCCATGAGCAAGCCCGCTTACTTCGTATATGCTGGTCAGGCAATGCTTCAAGGTGGCTCCAGTGGATGCGAGCCAACGTTCTCCTGCACCAGACCAAAATTCCGGTCGTTGCTTCATCCTCTTCAGCCCCGTGGATCGAACTGCCCGGGGATGTGACTGCCAATATTCTGCAGAGGCTGGGGGCGGAGGGTGTCCTCAAAAGTGCACAGAAAGTGTGTATTACATGGTGGAAGGTTTCCAAGGATCCTGACTTGTGGCGAGTCATCGATTTCTCCAACCCTAGGCAGGGAGTTTTCAATGACGAGTACAATGTCATGTGCCGTCGTGCAGTGGATCGTAGCCAGGGACAATTGGTCGACCTCACCATTCAGTACTTTGGCGATGATGCACTCTTGGACTACATCGTCCAACGGTAAGTAAATAAGCTATTTTTGTTAGTTAGTGTTAATGTTGAAGTAGGCAGTATCGAATTTTTTGTTGTTTGACAGATCACCGAATCTCAAACGCCTCAAACTTGGAACTTGTTTTTTCATATCCGGATATGGTGCACGTAGAACGATTGCAAAACTTGGAGTATTGGAAGAATTGCACCTTACTATTAGACCAGGAATTGATGTTAGCGACATTGAAGTTATTGGCAAAGCTTGCCCAATGTTGAAATCATTCTCATGCAACGGATTTAAGTGCGTGTTCCCGAATATTTATCACAATATTACTTTACAAAACTTAAGGAATTTGTTTGCTCTCGCAATCAGCAAAAGCATGCCTAATCTGCAGCATCTTCAGCTTTTTGCACATTGGATTGGAAATAAAGGACTTGAAGCCATCCTTAATGGTTGCCCACGCCTTGAATCACTTGACATCCGAAGATGTTTTCATCTCGATCTTCAAGGGGATTTGGGAAAAAGATGTCGTCAACAAATTAAAAATCTTAAACTCCCTAATGACTCGGTCAGTGATGTACCATGGCCCAATTGCGATGGAGGCGATCCGTTTAGTTCTTCTGCATTCTGGTTTGAATTTTACTTATACGACCATCATACAGCTTATCATGACCGTCCTGACTACAACTTCAGTGGACGGTAAATGTATTTTTTCAATTGATTTCTAACGTAAGATATCTATATACTATATATGAACAAATGATACTCACCCTTTTCCCCTTTATTGTGAAACTTCCATTCTTTCTTCAGTTTATAACAATAGTCATATATGCCTGTTATTAGTAATTTTTATTATCGATCTATTTATAGACCGTTATGTCATAATTTAGTTTTTTTTTTTTACTTTTAATACTTGTGTCATTATTTAGTTGACTTGCCCGGGTTTGCATGATTTTGTAGATTTATAATGCGTAACAATATATGGATTGTGTCATTCTCATATGGATTAATTGATTACTAGTAAAATATCAGTCCAACTTTTAACCATCAACATGAAATTTTAAGTCAATAGACCTTTTTTTTTCCATAACACCATCTGTTTGTATTCTTCTCAGTGCTTGAGAATACATATACTTAATATAGGTTTAACTTAATCAGATAAATATGTTGATAAATAAGTATAATCTGCTGAACTTAATTCTAATGTAAATGTAAGTTCAAAACTAAAACATTTTGGCTACAACTTCAGTAGATGATAAAATTATCTTTCTTTTATCCAAGTTACACAAATCGAGATACAGAAAAGCTAATACGTTTTTAAATCAAGCGTACCACATCAACAGTTTTTATTCAATGCTCAATATTCAATCAAAGTATATTGGGTGCAAGATTCAAACAACCTCAGTAGTGAACTCATTAATCTAAGTAACAATTCTTTTAAATTACTTTTTTATTGTTCTTATTAAATTTCAATAAATATAAACTAATATTCATATCAAAATAATTTTATTTGATTGAAAATTGTCATGGGCTGAAAAATTAGAAATCTCAAAGTTGATGTATTTTAATTCAAAAAAGAAAAGGTTAGATAACATGCCAAGAGTGGTGGTATGTATGAGTATGACTATCTTTATGCATAAACCAGGTAGTAGGAAGCTTGTCCTAGTATATGCCTCTGGATCTAAAACTACTTTAGTCAGCAATGATGATGATCTACTTGGCTAAATAGAATGCTTATTTTTTGAGTTCCAATTGTTCTCCTGCAAGAACACTATTTTTGTTATATACGGAATTCTCTTTTGTTGTATGATTACATCTCTTTGATCAATTCTTGTACAAGTTGGAGGTTTTTCTCAAAGCAAGCATCTCATGCTAGAATATAGCCAGGACTCTGAATTTAAGAAATTCAAGGGCATATTCAGTTTTTTACTGTCACCAATTTCTTGTTATATATATGCGATAAGGGCTTCGTTACCAGTCCTGCTTGCCCCTAACGGCCCTAACATTATTTGGAATTCATTGAAATCTTGCACTCTTTTTTCCTTCTAAGTCACCGTCGAGGACTTCATGGTATGCCCAGTTACTAGCCTTGTTATTGCAAATAACACAGCAAAATCAATTAAAGTTTTCAGAATAGTACTAGTTGTTCTCTTGTAACAAGCAGTGTTTTTGTGGCAAAAATGTCACTACTTAGAAAGCTATAACAATACTACTAATTATAACGTGTGTTATTTTTGTTTCTGCACATTTAACATTTATATGAGATACAGCCAAAGAAAAGAATATTCTTGAAATGGGTATTGCAAGAAAATGTAAGTTAAATATCAATGTATCTAAACTGGAAATTTATAGTAATAGAAAATAGAAGCATGGTGAGTTGAAATATGCCAAACTTAATCACTTTGTGTGGAATATCATTCTCAATTATGGAATGGTGGTGGTTTGGACTGTTATGAGAGTGGTGGTACATGATTTTCATGAAAAATCAGTGGTGTCCATTCGTTCAACTAGAGTCTCCATGTATAAACCGATTGCAAATTGCAATAATCTCATAAATTTCATTGTCAATTGAAGTTGATTGGGCTCCCTGTCATATTGGAAGCTCGGAACAATAATTATCTCTCTCTTATACTTTTGACTGCAACCCTCGTTATTCCTTTTAGATTATTTCAAGATTGATTTATAATGATAAAAAAAAATAAAAATTGTTCGTAACTACAAGTTTGGGCTTTCTTCACAACGTGCGCAGAATTGCATAGTAATTAATCGATAAATAGTGAAACACATTTCAACAATTTTAATTGTAGCAATAAAGACACTATTTTTGCATTTGTGCAATTAAGATACTCTCTCAAATTTGCGCGTGACATCCTGTTTGAAAAGAATTCCGAAGTCCATGTATATCACGTGTTTTAAGGATATTTTAATAGTTTCCATATATAAAATTATTATCATAGTGCACTAAAATGATTATCATATTGCACCACCAATTTATTAATTGTTATTCTTTTATATGGATATATAAATATAAATTATATTAATTTATTTTATGGGAATATTTATCTTTTTTTTATACGAATGAGTATACAACGTACGAGGAGTGATCAATTGCTAACTAATTAGCAATCCCAAACTAAGACTAAATCTTAGCCATTAGATTAGAAGATCTAGTAGTTGAAATAATGTCATATGGATTATATTTTTGATTAAGAAAATTAATAAATAAAATTAGAGGGTATTAATGTGAATTCCTTTTCATTAAAATCATCTTAAAACTTTAAATTTACGTAACTCTCTCGATTTAAATATTTTTTTGCAAAAAATATATCAAATTAAGGATAATTTTATAAGGATTCCAACGAAATCTCAATTGCATATGTTCCGACGACGTTCGAATGATGAAATTTGATATTTTTTATTTTAGTTTTCGTAAATGTTGATAACCAGATTTTTATCAACAAATACATCAAAAAATCTCAATAAAACAATGTAAAAATCTCAATAAATATGTGTTGATATTTTCTTGTACTAGTGTTGATATTCTTATGTCATATTGTTGATATTTATAATACACTATGTTGATATAAAAAAACATTCACGAAAATTATCATATGATAATATAATGACGATATTACCCTTTTGTTGATATTTTGTCTACTATTTATTGAGATTCGTAAGATTTAATCTCATCCACTCATTTTAAAATCTGAGGATGGAGATTTGATCTTGATTTTGGATTAGAGTGTTATAAGCATTAGATAATGACCCTACATACTTCTATTTTTTTAATCATTACGCATAAACTATATACTGAATGTTAAGTTAAAATATTAATTAAGATAGTTAATTAATAAAATGATCAGATGGATTTTATACTGGACAATATATTATGAATTTAAAAAAATTAAAATACTACTATTATTTAATGGGTTATTCAAATTAAGGGTTACAATCTTATTTTTTACGACTTAAATAAGTTATCTTGATAAAGAAACATCAACTATAAATCTAAGAAGGTAAAATTACTAGTCAGAAATATGTCGTCTTTAATTTATAGATACAACTGTAAAAAATAACTATAAAATAATGAAGATAAAATTAAACATATATGAAGATATAATAACCAATAAATTATAAATATGGTGAATAATATATTTACTTGACTAAAAAAAAGATCAGATTTTTATACATACGATTCTAGAAATTTATGTGATAGAAGTATAAAAAATGAATAAATATATACTCAAGTAAAAAAAACAAAGAAAAAAGCATAATACAAAAAGAGTGAGCTTATCAAATATCAATGGCATTAAATGATAACTTTTTCAATTGAAATGAACAATTAATAATTTTACGTATTGTGTGCGTATGTGGTTGTATATATTGTATATGGGAATTATAAAATTTTTCCTAAAATACTACTCCCTCCCTCCGTTCAATAGTAGTAGAGTCATTTTGCTATTTTGGTACGTTCCATAGTAGTAGAGTCATTTCTTTTTTTGGTAAAAGTCAACACATTTTTCCACACCTACTTTACTCTCTCTTACTTTATTCTCTCTACCTTTTTCATTTCCTACTTTATTCTTCATTTACTTAACTCACCTAACACAACTTTTTCTTAATCTCCGTGCCGAAAAGAAATGCCTCTACTACTATAGAACGGAGGGAGTATCATATTATGCTATTATAATTTATAATCATTTGGCTACATGTGCTATGCATTTAATTTGGCAAGATATTATTAATAAGGCATATCAAATAAGATTCCCATGTCATATACATATAGAGAATTTTTTTCTCGATATTATGATACTTTTGACATTTAAAGCAACATATGAGCTAACGACAACATTTTAAACTAATACTCCCTCCGTGCCCTATTAGGAGTCACTCTTTAACCGGACACGGGTTTTAAAAAATGTAAAGAAAAGTTGGTTGAAAAAGTTGGTAGAATGTGAGACCCATTTTTTTATATTGGTTTTATAATAAAATGTGAGTGAGTTGAGTTAGTGGAATGTGGGACCTACTTACTATTTATGGTAGAAATGAAGTGTGACTCTTAATTGGGGACGGACCGAAATGGAAAAATGTGACTCTTAATGGGGGACGGAGGGAATATTTGATAAACTTTTCTTTTCTAATTCAACAATTCTATTTGTTGAATTTAAATTTGAACTATATCATTGTTGGGTTACACGTGGTATATCACCACAGCAAAATATTACTCATTCGTATGTGATATTGACCTTGTTTTAGAACATTCACATTAGAAAGAGATTAGCATTTAGCAATAACTTAGTAAAAAAAAAAACTCCTTCGTCACATCATCATGTCCTTCTCATAGCCTAGCCATCATCATGTCCTTCTCATAGCCTAGCCACATTCCTAGCTAAGTAATAACATAGTAATAGTATAGTCAATGCCCTATCCCACCCAAAAAAAAAAAAAAAAAAAAAACCCAAAAACAACAACAAAATAAATTGAAGAAAAAAAAATATAAAAAAAATGAAATAGAAATAGAATATTTTAGGAAATATTAAAAAAGATTAAAAAATCGGCTAGCCAATCGCTCTTCCACAATAGTGGACTAGCGATCGGCTAACCGTGCTAGTCCACGCCCTAGCTCTAGGGCGTTGGTTTTTCGTCCACTCGGCTAGCCTACCGCAATAGCGGACTAGATAAGCGCCCTAGTTGCACGCCGGTGGCTAAGCCGTTGGCTAGTCCACTATTGTGGATGCTCTTAACTTAGTTGCAAATTTTAAGAAATACTACTCCTTTCGTTCATGAAAATAGTCTCATTTTGTCATTTTGTAATGTCCACAAAAGATAATCCTATTTCTATAAATGAAAATACTCTTTCATACTATAACCATTTTTTCTTCTCTCACATACTTTACCTACTTCTTTGTATCTCTTTTACTCTACCTGTTTTTTCTCCTCTATTAATTTATCAAATTTCTCATCAAAACTTATGCAGTCCTATTTTTTTGGACGGAGGGAGTATACGAAAATAAATGAAATATTAGTGAAAATGATTTACCATGAACCCAAAATAGAAAAAGTAACCAAGGCAGACTTACGAAAATGACAATAAACTTTACGTCGCAGATATATGAAGCACTCTCTCCGTCCCAATTAAAATGACACACTTTCTTTTTTAATTTGTTCCAACTAAAATAACACATTTCAATATTTTGAAACTTTCTTTACCAATGTTTGCTCTCTCCAATTAAATATTCAGCTTTATTTCTTTCTCTCTCTATTTAATACTCACACTCACTTTTCTTTCTACAATTAACCACATTAACCAACAAAACCTTGTGCCGACTAAGAAATGTGTCACCTTAGTCGGGACGGAAGGAGTATTATTTTATTAAATAAATTATTATATACAATAAAAAATATTCAAAACCATGAGCTGGAAAATATATACTCCATTTGTTCTACCAGTGACGAAGCCAGAAAACTTTTGTTGGGGGGTCCAAATATTTTTTATCGGCGACTAAATATCACAAGAATAAATTATTTATTTCATTTATTTAATGATGAAATTTTACAATATTTACTGGTTAATTTTCTATGAATATTTAATAAGAGAAGTTTGATTAGTTTTCAATGAATCTTTAATAAGAACTCTTTAGGATGAAATTCAATGATGATTATAAATAAATGAATAAAGATTATAGTATTTTTTTTAGACTAACAAGTAGATTTTAAAACTTAAAATTTATTAGTACTATAAAATATTTACATACTTAATGAGTATTATTGAAGTCTAAAACTATTTATTTTATCAACTATGAAAATATTTACTGTTTAAAATAATCAAATGTTGCAAAGTTAACTGACACAAATAATAAGCATTAAAATTAAAATTAAAATTAATCAGAGGATGTGGATGTGTGAAAGTAAGAATTGTATGATGATAAAATTGTAAGTAAAAAGGTTTTGCAAAGTGACCACCAATCACCATGGAAATTTATAAAATGAATAGAATATATAAATAGAAAAAAAAAAGAATATATAAATTGAAAACATGAATAGAAATTAACTTAAGTGGTGTGTATAAATAACAAGTGAAGAAAGTATATCAGTGCTCTGCACAAATAAAAAAAGCAATTGTGGTTCATGGGGTTCGAACACCAACACACGGATGAAAGAAGTCCACAATGACCAACTGCGCTAGCACTGATTTTGTGTTATAATCCAGCATATATATATAACCCAGTGGCCCCCCAGGCCCCAGTGTGGCTTCGTCGCTGTGTTCTACTGAAGATGACTCACTATCCTTTTCAGTTTGTTCCAACCAAAATATCTCATTACTAAAAATAAAATATTTTTATCTCTACTTTATTCCATCTCTTTCCACTTCTCACAAAAAATAAAGTTGCATAAATTCACATGCCGCCTGAGGAAATGATCATCTTCCTTGGGATCGAGGGTTGGGACCGAGGGTGTATCTGACAACGCTCACTCAATCAGTGGCGAACCCAGAAATTTTAAACTAGGGGTCCATAAGTCAAATTGAATATGTAACTATTGAAACAATTGTTGGAGACTCAATTAATGGATATACATGCATGATAACTTATACTCCCTTTGTCCGCCATTAGGAGTTTCATTCCTTGGCGGCACGGGTTCTAAAAAATGTTAAGAAAAGTGGGTGGAAAAAAAGTTAGTGAAATATGAGTCTCACTTGTATATATTAGTTTTAAATGAAATGCAAGTGGAATGAGTTTAGTGGAATGTGGGACCCTATTACCATTTATGGTAAGAGTGAACCGGGACTCCTATTCGCGGACGGAATAAAATGCAAAAACGGGACTCCTATTCGCGGACGGAGGAAGTATGTTATTCTATATCTCCATGAATCTAGGAGATTTTGCTTGCATTGTATTATTTGGTCTACATACCAGAACTAATAACATCCGAGATCATGCAGGATTATACACGAAAGATCATTTTTTGGCTCCACTATCAGGTTTTTTCAGAAAACTTTATTTATTCTGGTGTGGATGGCGGGCAGACCTATATTCCTTGGATTTATTAGGCCTCCTTACAAGCACTGTTTCTATCTACTATTATCTAAAAGTAATCAGGTTATTAATGAATGGACAAAACCAAGAAATCACCCCTCACGTGCGAAATTATAGAAGATCCCCTATAAGATCAAACAATTTCATCGAATTTAGTATGATTGTATGTGTGCTAGCATCTATTGTACCGGAAATATAAATGAACCCGATTATTGCAATTGCTCAATATACCCTTTTTTAGCTTCTAGAGTTTATTTCTTAATTCAAGACCGCTTTTATTATCTGGAATAAAATTTAAGAAAAAGAATGAGTAGACATGTTCCGACCAAAACGGGAATGTACTACGGTTATGAACTTATAATCTGATGATCGAGTCGATTTACACGAAAAATAATACTTGCCCACAGGGGCAACGCAGTTGGTTCCAAAGGGGCAGAGTTGCAAGAATGGGAAATGATCGATTCCTACTACTTCCGTTTAGTTGCAATATCTCCCAGGCACGAGTATAAGGCTTTGGGAAGTGGGCTTCTAGCAGGACAGTGAGTTACGATCCTCCTCCTTAGCGGGACACTGTGTACTGTGTACCCTGATTAAACACTCTTCACAGTATTGTCGGGCCGGAATGTGGGGTGCCCTTGAGTTGGGGTTTCAACCCTTTTTGCATGAAAAGAAAAATAATTCTACCCCCCTTCCTGTCTCAGCCTAAGTGAGACGTTTTCTTTTTTGGTACGTCCCAACCTAAGTGAGATGTTTTCCTTTTGGTGCACCCCAACATTAGTGAGGCGTTTCCTCTTTTGGCAATAATTAACTCACTCGTCTCTCATACTTTAGCCTCTTATCTCTCTTACTTTATTTTTTCTTTCTCTTTCTTACTTTATTCTCACTCTTATTATAATTTTTCTTTTTGTTTCTTACTTTATTCTCACTTTTAGTTTACTACTCCCTTTGTTTTTTAAAAATAACGACTATTTCCATTTTGGGTCATTCCTTAAAAATAGAAACTTTAGAATCTTTCTATTTTAGGAAATGATCCCCACTATCCACTAACTTTACTTTCACTATTTTTTCTCTTCATCTCTCTTACTTTACTAATTCTTTTCACTTACTTTATCAATTGTGCATTAAAACCTGTGTCATTTCAAATGTTTCTATTTTTTTAATACGGAAGAAGTATTAACAAATTAATTAATTAAACACTGCTACCTAAATTTTGATGTTAAAATATAAATGTCTTAATTAAGTCAGGACGAAATGAGTATCAAGAAAGTAAGAAATTGAGAAATCGAACTCAAGACCTGAAAAATACTATAAAAAAAATTAGCACATGAAAAAGTAACAGCTTGGAGAATTAACTCAAGACCTAAACCAGAACTCAAGACCTAAAAGTTACACAGAAAATAGCACATGAAAAAGTAACAGCTTGAGGAATTAACTCGAGACCTAAACCAAATCACCCAACAACCTATTTCAAGACCAGTTGTTCTAACACTATAGTTAGTATTACATAAATTAAAGATCTAAGATACCTAATATATTTAGCTAGTGATCAAAATTGTTTGGGGTACCAATGTCCCTGACTCCCTATCACTTATGTAGATCTGCCATTGCACCTAATAATCTAAAAAACAACAAAATCAAACTAATAAACAAAAAATATTAGTACCTCGCAACAATGTCATGCCTGAGCCACTTATCTCACGACACACAACTTATATCAAAGTAACGCTCACCAAATAATCTCCTCAAACCAAGCAACCGAAGTTTGAATACAAATATCATCAAAAAGCCACAAAGATAAACAATAGCCAAACCAAAGTTTTGCCACTTGTCGGTTTTCGAGAATTTAAATGTATCCTATATGTTACGTTTGTTTTCATTTACTAGGAAATTTTAAAGTGAAAAATATTTAGTCAATTTACTAGAGCGATTATTAAGATTGAGACATCATCTTACTTGTAACTAGGGCACTAGGTGTCACGGGGGTGGCCGTGGCCTTTGCTTCCGAGTGGAAACAAAATTGTGGGTGTCTAATTTAGTACTCCCTCCATCTCTCACATTTTTTTGGCACGAGGTTTTAGAGCATCACAAAAGGGGCCTTCCCACCGCCTTGTGGGATGGCGGTCGGCAAGGCTCCCATTGCAACCGCCGAGCTGTGGACGGGCTATCACGGGCGCTGAGAGCATGGGCTAGGCTGAGAGCGGGACCAGGACAACGCCTATTGCGCGCCGACCGCCGAGCCATCCCGAATTTTTCATTTTTTAAAAAAAAATTTATTTCTACTTTATATTTACAACTCATTGCACTTTGTTTTTTAATATTTGATAAACACCAACAATTAAAATGAATTAAATTGGAGGGTTGTGGAAGGGTTGTGATGATGTGGGTGGAGGAATTTTTGGGAGGATTCTCCCTGTTGTTAATGCTCTTAAGTAGAGGAGAATAACATAAGAGAAAGAACAAAGTTGAAAGAAAAAGTAATAGAGATAATAAAAAAAAAAGAAATAACTAATTTAACTTGTACTAACATTCTAAAAAATATGCATCGCTTAGCAAACGACAAGTATATAAGTGCAAAGGAGGGATTTAATTGCAATTATTAAAAATCTATGTTAAAATTACTCATTGTGGAAGATACATGGTGCATTACTAAACAATAAACCATATATTTAATTTTGTATCCACCTACTCAGACAAATATTAATGGTATTCTTCGTTTGGGAGGATTAAAGTAGAGAAAATAGAAAATAGGAAACAAGGGAATATTTGGTTGTGTGAAATGGGACATGTGTATCTTAAGATTAAGGACGTGTGAGCCCACGTTGCTAATTTTTTCCGCACAACACTGGAAATGTGGTGGCTCCAACTCAAACCTCAATTTACATTATACACATCCTTTTTCTTTTCCATCTTCTTTTCTGAATGACAATTTTTGAGAAAAAAACATAAGTGAGAGAAAGAAATAACTTAGAACTAAAGTTTTTTTTCAATTTCGAGTTTATTTTATGGAAATATAGTTTTTGTCAAAAAAATTCGTTGCTACATTGTTGAATTTGAGCCTTCCATGATTGCAATTACCATCGTCAATATCACACCATATGTGTCATGTGAACTATGGGATTGGGTCGAAGATTTGCATAATAAGCATCTATCTTGCATTTAAATAATTCGTTATACAATTTCATTTAAACTGTTCTAGAAGTTTTACATTTAATCATTCATTTCACTTGTAGTTATAATTTTTCATCCCTTGTCCCTTTATATCACTACTTTTGCTCTTTTATTTTATTTTTATAATTATAACATTAAATACAAGGATAATGCATCATCAATTATGAAACCTCGGTGCTTTTTTGCGAGTGCGAGTTATATAGCAGAGTTTAAATGAAAAGATAAAGATAAGGAACTTGGTTTCGAATGGGTTATTTTCTTTCATCAATTCTAAATGTTCACTACTAAAATTTAAAGTATTTTATTGGCTTGCTATGTTATTTAAATTGTATCGCAGGATAATATAATTTATTTCACTGGATGTCAAAACCAATAACCATTACCATGGCAGGTCCTATAAAAAGATATTATGTGGTTTTATCAGAGCACACCCCAAATAGAATGCGAGAGAGAGAGTATGATTTAGAACACATGAAATTTCTTTTTGAAGAAAGGCCTAACTTAAATTAATTTAATAAGCAGCAATGATTACAAAATCCTCACCGAGAAACTATGTATAATGATATGCGCGATGATCATCATCATGCATGCATGTTATTCAGATGATTGTCCTCATCATCAACTCCATCCTGTCAACAGTATCTAACCAAATTAATTAACTATATCAATTGCATGCCTCATTATGGTTTAACATGTATACACATGACATATCCTAATTATAATTCAATGATAGCGTTAATTAATAAAATGAAATTGGGTAAATTGGTGTGAGGAAAATAGTGGCGTGTTTGGGTGGCCTCCAAAACCACCAACAAGTCATGGGCAAGGCCATCTAATCCAAGCAATAGCATCAATTTATATTGTCAACTCCGACCAGTCCAATCAACATTTTGTGAAATCCGACAAGACACGTGGCCGACAAGGAACACTCCAACAACAAGTAGAACTACAACTACTAAACCAAAACTAGTGGAGAGTAGAACTATCATGAATAGATTGATTGTTCATACCAAGGATCTTTCTACATGGCCCCATTTCTTCCAAAAATCAAAATAATTAACTACCCCTTTTACTTTTTTTTTGAACCACCCCCACTTGATGAATTGCATGCTTAAGATAAAAATTTCAATCACACGTAAAGTTGGAACGTTGTGGTTAACAAGATAATCTAGAAAGAGATGGATTGATGAATTAATCATGATGATTGCATCCATTATTGATTTACACGCAGCCCATGTATAAAAGGATGTTTTATTATGAAAGTGAGTCAAAAGTTTAGTGTATCTCAATTCTATATGTATAATAATGTAGCTTACACCTACTAAGTAGCATCTAACTTTAGCTTTTTTCCATGTTCAAGTAGATAATCATTAGCTTAGAAGCTTACAGTATGATCAGCATTTTGACTATCACCACTTTTTATGTCCAAATTTTTTCCATCATAGGTGGCTGATTGGTATGGTATTGGTAGGGTTTTCTTTTCTTCCTATTAAAATCAACTTCCATAGCTCTCTCTACATGCATGAAATATATATGTGCATTGCTACTCTCAATTGATGATTTTATATGGAGTGGGAGTTGGGAGTTAAGCTCAAGTTTTGAGGTATGTTTTTATATAATCTACTTTGCTTACTACATATTTATGAGTATAAATTGATAAGATCAACATGATTAGGAAGCGATAATATTTGAGTATGTGAAAGTAAATTGGGAAGTTAAGTAGAATGCCTAATTGTATGTATTGAGCATAAGAGAATAAAAGGTGAAGGCACTTTAAAATGTTGATATTGGTGTTGTGCCATAGTAGCAAGATGATGAGAAAAGGGAAGAATGGGAGGCAGCTTTATCTCCAATACAGTATGGACAAAGGGAGATTTTTGCAAAAAAAACAACATATACCAACCATCCTTGATAAAATTGAAAAGAATAGTGCTCAATTTTAGCTAAACTACAGGATATATATGAGGCCATTCAAACATGATGCTTTTCTATGCTCTGCAATTTTGGGTTCCATTCATTGTCTGCTTTCTTTTTCTCACCATGCACTATAGTATTATTCTCTCTCTATCTCTCCCAAAAGCACCCAAGATTCCGGAAACCAAATGTGAAAACCACAAACTTCTTAATTTATCAAAAAATCACTTTGTGTAGCTGTTTTGCATTTAGTACTATTATCTTCCCTAACAAAAATTATTATCATTATTAATTTCTTCTGCTCCTTCACTATTCCTCCTTGTTTGCTGTCAAACTGCATTGCTTGATTTTCAGTGATCCTATTGTGCCATTAATAGTGTTGTTGAGCTGCTTGCTGAATTAATTTCTTTCTGGGACTACAGGTCTACAATCATCATCAATTCAGCAGTTCCTATCCTTGTTTTTTTTGTTAATTGATTGTAATCAGGCATAGCATGACCTTTTGATCTGGCTCCGGATCAGCTACTGCTTCAAATTCATTAATTTCTAGTAGCTTACCTTAAAAGGTAAAAGCAAACACCAACACTTAATAATGCTTGCTTTCTGGATTTCCAAAAGGAACTTTTTGCATTTATATGAATGCAGGCTTCATACAGCAATAAATTTTCACAAAATGCCTTAAATTTAACTGCAAGTCTTCTCCCACAGTCACAGTGTGAGCCAATACCTTCATGATCTTGTGTTGCAGCTCCGAAAAATGAAGTTCATGAAACTCGGAAGCCGTCCCGACACATTCTACACCGAGGAGGCAACTAGGTACCTTAACACATGACTACATACACACACTTAGTTTTGTTAATGTGGATTTTACACTGATGATTTTCACTAATTTGGAGGGCTGTGATGTCTGATGTACCAAGTGATCTCACCATCAAGATAAACAACATCAGTTATCTTCTCCACAAGGTAAAATATTACCATGACCAATCATCTTATTTGATTAGTCTAGTCTTCCAATTTTCACAAGTGAATGCATCTTCTTCAAAAATGTGATGGGTAGCTGCAGTACCCTCTTCTCCCCAAGTGCGGGCTGCTACAGCGCCTCTACTCGGAGGCAGACGACGCCACTCTCGAGCTACACGACATCCCGGGAGGAGAAGAGGCCTTCGAGCTCTGCGCCAAGTACTGCTACGGCATCACCATCAACCTCAGCGCCCACAACTTAGTCTCGTCTCTCTGCGCGGCTAAGTTCCTCCGCATGACCGAGGCCGTTGAGCCCGGCAACTTGCTCATCAAACTCGACTCCTTCTTCTCCTCCTGCATCCTCCAAAGCTGGAAAGACTCCATCGTCACACTCAACAGCACCTACAGCCTCTTCGACTGGTCTCAGAGCCTCGGCATTGTCAGAAGATGCATAGACTCCATCGTCGACAAGATCCTCACGCCTCCAAACAAGGTCACATGGTCTTACACCTACACCAGGCCGGGATACGACAAGGCGCGGCGCCACCAGTCCGTGCCAAAGGACTGGTGGACGGAGGACGTATCTTTCCTCAACGTCGACATGTTCCGATGCATCCTTGCGGCCATCAAGTCCGCCAACGCCCTGCAGCCGCAGCTCATTGGGGAGGCTCTCCACGTCTACGCGTCTCGCTGGATGCCAGAGATCGCGCGCGATGATGACGAGGCCTCCACTTCTCGAGAAGACGAGGCCAAGCGTCGCCTCCTCGAGACTGTTGTGAGCCTCATCCCGGCAGAGAGAGGGTCTGTCTCCTTCAGGTTCCTCCTCAGGCTCCTGAGCTTCGCGAACGTCGTGGCAGCTTCGCCTGCAACGAAAGCCGAGCTGCTGAGGGTGGCGGGCCAGCAGCTCGAGGAGGCGACGTTGAACGATCTGCTGCTGCTTCCTGGTCGATCAGGTGATGAGAGCTCGTACGATGTGGAGCTGATTCAGACGGTTTTGGAGAGTTTCCTGAGGCAGTGGAAGAGACAAGTCCCCATTGATGAGAGGGAATCCATGAAATCAATATGTAAGATTGGGAAGCTCATTGACTACTATCTGCAAGTGGTGGCCAGAGACGCCGGCATGACGGTTCAGAAAATGACGTCGCTGGCCGAGACTCTGCCGGGAATCGCACGCCCCGACCACGACCATCTCTATAAGGCGATCAACATTTATCTCAAGGTTCATTCTTACACCAACAAACAAACAAACAACCATCTTTTGTTTCATCGAATTGAATTCGATGTTTTCTTTTGAGTTGGTGCAGGAGCATCCTAATCTGAGCAAAGCAGAGAAGAAGCAGCTCTGTCGAGTTTTAGACTGCCAGAAGCTGTCACCAGAGATATGCGGTCATGCTGTGAGGAACGAGCGGCTGCCGCTGAGAACTGTGGTGCAGGTTCTCTACTATGAACATGAGAAAGCAAACTGTAACGCCTGCAGAAAGCAGGCGTCTCCGGATGAGACAGAGAGAGGCGCGCCTAGCACCAGCAGAGTTCACGAAAAATCAAATCTGTTGAGACCAGAACCAAGTTTTAAGGTGAGAGGAGAAGTCACGGAAAGCAAAAATGGCAGGGCTTCAGTTGTTGAGCTGAATTCGAGAGAGAAGGCGTTGATCAGAAGAATATCGCACAAGTCACACAGCTAAGTCTAAGGCAAAGGAACATTGCCATCCACACTCTATATAGTTGTGTAATTATGCACCTGTAAATGTAAAAGCACCATTATATGTGTAAATCTGATTCTTTGTTGCTCAGTGAATTGCCTCTCTACATGATTGATTTATCTATCAACTCTGCAACATTTCTCTCGACACTACATCCCAACACATGGTAAAACTCATCGAAACACCATCTTTCAGACCTGCATTTCACCACCTCTCAAGCGATTTGTAGGCTATATTGCACAAGCAAAGATTTACCAATGCACGATGAACTCTGTTCATCTGTGAAGTGTGGTTTAACTCTCCCGTGTGATTGGCTATTGCATATAACTGGAGGGGTACATAGTGCAAATGGAAAGTAGGGAATCATGTTCTCCTTAAGAAACATGGAGAAATGGAGGAGAGGAAAGGCACAAAAATTGCAAGAAGAGCAAGCAAGACACGGAGAGCTAGGCAAAGTACATACCTGATGACTATAATTTACATACAATGAAGGGGTTTGGTATCAGATTACAGTGTCAGTAATAAAACAAGCTACATACTTCAAAATCTGTAGAAGTGGGGAACCTGAGTACCACCAAGGAGGCTGCCTCTTTTATGACAAAAATAAATTACTAGGTGCCTAGCTCTATCTCTAAGAATACATGCGGCATGAACCTGTTCGTTATGAGGCAGCTCCCCCTGGAAATAGCATATACACCACTTCAGTCTCCTCCTCTATGCATATTTCAGGCCTTCAAATACATCTTTCATAGTTATATTTCAGGCCTTCAAATGCATCATCAGGAATGAGTCATTCATTGGTTTTTTATCACATCCAGGGGATCATAATCATATGGATCTCCAGCTTTTACAAAACGGCCCTTCACACGCTTCCTGACATCAGCTCTTTCCTTGCGTGAAGCATACCTTATTTTTTTATCAAACCTGCAAAAAGGATACATCATTCTTTTCAAACTTGTAACTTCTAAGTGGGATGTATGTGAAACGCTAATAGCATCATACCGAACAATTTCATTGTCAATTCAGACGCATCAATCAAATTGGTTTTTGTTTATCTCATCGCAAGAGAACAACTGAAGAAATATTTCAGTAACTATACTTACTTGCGAGACTTCCTTTTCTCTTTATACCGTAACACTGCATCATCCCTCACAGCTGATGAAAACTGAATATCATACTGATGTTCCTCCATTATTACGGATGAAAATCCTCCACTCTCTGGGAGATCTCTGGCATTGCACTCGGTTGTCTGGCCTGAGAAAGAGATTGAGTGCGTAGATTGTGCTGGTCTTGGGACACAATCATTTGAATCAGATTTACAGCTTGTCATGGACTCAGCTGATAATTGATTGCTAGTAGTACATTTCTGCTTCAATGTCTCAACCTTCGAACTTGAGGCCTGAAAATATTTTGCATCAACAATGTATAAAAACAGAGTCAGTAAACAAAATCTCACAGAATCCTATAAATTGTACATGAACAATTTAGCAAAGCAGAAAAGCTAAAAACATCTCATCATGAAACGTAAGAAATATAAGGCAGACCTTTGTCGTCACACCCTTAACATTGCATTCATTGTCATACATATCACGCATCCCAAAAAAACCATCAGCTCCACCATTGTCCAAAAATTGTTGTGTTTCATCACGAGATTCGTCAAAAAGTGCTTCATAGTCGTCTAAACTCAACTCTGTGTCGGAGATATAAAAGTTCTGGCAGGGAGTTTCCTGAGTGGGTCCCAGATCTTTCTTCGGCGAACAAGCCTACATGAAAAAAGGTGCTTCGAAGTTAGAAACTGCAGGGGCATAAAATCTTATGAGGGGCTTGAAAAATTAAAGGCAGCAAACTCAAATGATGAAAGGGACAAGCATAAGAATAATGATAAAGTAAAAACAAGCTGCCAATCACAACAAGTTTAACTGAAGCCTTTGACTCAAGCTAGACGATTTTTACGGATAGACAGGAGCAAAACACATTCTTCAATTGCAAAACATATTTCGATGAATTTGGGGGGGGGGGGGGGGGGATTGTGCCTCAGAAGGATCTGGCCTTGAGATAAACAAACATACTCTTTTTCAATGGCAGAGGTCTCTGATTACTTAGACCTCCACTTTGGAGAAGCAATACACCATCTTTTACAAGGACATGAAATGGTATCTAAAAATTAATAGTAGATCAATTTCTTGATTTTGTTTGTGTGTTTCAATTTGTATGGATACAAACTAAAGAAGTTGAAGGAATCAGTTCTTTTCCAGTCAGTAATGAGTAAAAATAAAATTTTCATTTTGAAATCCTTTTTGAAAAGAGGCGGAGGAAATGGCTTTGCCGAGGTGAAAACAAACGCAGATGTTAGAATTAGTAGTATAAATGAAGGTTAGTCACATACCTTCATAAAGCTTGACTCAACCAACCTCAGCAACAGCCAAAAGAGCATGAATGCAGGGGAATCGGACCTATTATAGATTAAGTTGAGACTAGATGATTTCTCTTTTGCAAATCAGAAGAAGAAGAAAGTAAGTAAGCTAGTACCGGAAATAGAATGTTGATTTAGGGAAAGGGAAAAGTTGCAAGGTCCTCTTCCAGGACTTAACAAGAAGAAGGAACTAATTCTGAAACTTCAAAGAGTCAAAGATCTGGTTTTGTGCATTAGGAGAAGTAAAAGGGAAAGGTGCTTAATCTTAAGCTGAGATCTGTAACCCCAGCCAAACCTAATAACAGAGACAATCATTTCCAGAAACCGTTTCCCCTACAATGCCGTTGGTGTGCTGAAAATTGAGTAATTACGAATCACAATTACCTTAGGGTTCATAGAATCTACTGGCCCCTTTCCATCAAATTGCTCAGCCTCGGGAGCTATAATCTCTATACCAGTATCTTCTGTACAGAAATCCGCATGTGACAGTTCACATCGAGGGGGAGTTTCGAGATTCATCGGATCTGGTTCAGGATTGGTAATCGACTTATCAACAGAGAAGAAGGACCAGATCCTGGAGAAATCAGCTGCAGAAGGGCAGCCAGAATACAAATTGATCATCTGCCTCTTATGCTCAACATCTGAAGGCGGTGCAGAAGCATGGCCAGACCAATTGCAGTCCTGACAAAGCGAGGTGCTCTCCTGGATGCACCTCGTGATCGCCGGCTGGGAGTGGCATCTTTCACATAACAGAGTCCTCAAGTGGCGCTTCGAAAGAGCATTCGCAGAATGGATATTCCGGTCACAGGATAAGCACAAGCAAGCAGCATCAGACCTGCAATGGATGATCGATCTTTGCTCCCCGCAGAAATCGCATAATCGACCCATTCGACTTTACCTGTTACTCTGCAACAAAATTTTCACCACATCAATCACTTACTTACTGAATCCAGGAAAAAAATTCACAAAATCATCAAACAAAACCGAGTATTAATAGAAATAAACAGAGAGAAATTCAAAAATCCCCAACAGATGATATCCCTGCGTAATTACCACCGAAAAAGTGTAGAACCTTTCTTTCAATTGAAGACGTTCTCACACTTAACGGCATACATGAAATCGCAGAACTCTGGCTTTCTCGAATCAAAGCCTGAATCATCACCGAAAGAAAGAAAACAACAATACATGGAAGCTTGACGAGAAAAGAGAAATTAAACGAAACAGTAGAGAGAGGAAAAAGAGGTTTGTAGCTAGGAAGTAGAATCGTGAATCGCACGCAACATACGAGGTGGTTTTGGCGGCGGAGGATGGAGAGGAGAAGAGAAGCGATCGATGATAAGGTGAGTGAAGAAGTAGAGGCGTAGTTGTAGTAATGGAAATATCCCCTTTTTCTGCACTTTTTCAATAATTTATTTATCACCAAAAGCGAGGACGATATTTGTATACGTCGCTGTTCAAACTTGAAGCTCTGCTTTCGAATCCGACTCTATCCTTAGCACCAGTGTCCACGAATAAAGTTATAAATTTGTAGTATTCTATTGCTCTCCAACTTTTGTGGATATTTTTCTTACTTGTTACTACAATTAGATATTTATTGTTGAGTTGTAGTAAGATATTTTTGTTTCTATTTCCTCGTCATACCTATCAGATTTTAATTTATTGGATTTTTTTTATTTCTTTTCTCTTTTTTGGGTTGAACACTTGAACCATAGATTTAGGAATTCAATCTATATTCTACATTCAACTATCCACTCATTACTCATTAGGCAAGGGTGGTCTAAAATCCCCAACTTTTTTTCTAAATTTGAGTATATGTTACCAAACCTTTGCATTGAAGGTCCCCCAGTGGTTACCGCAAATTTCAAGTGATTGCGTGCAAATTTTGAAATTAGTATGATAGGTATATATTGCCCTTGTTGTACATTAATGTTGTTCATAATGAATACATAAAGTAAACTGCATTAAAGATAAATTAGGTAAATGTGTATTCCATGTATTGAATATTGTTGATAAGTGTGATGGGACTAAGAGTTTAAATTTAAAAGAGAGAAATGAAATATACTAATAAAAGGATTAATGACGAATTACATTGCTGTATAAGGCGATTTGTTTGAGAATTGAGTGGAATTGGACTCCTTAACATTCTAGAGGGGCACATTCTAGAAAGAATTGAGTGGAATTGAATGGAATTGCCACATCTATACATATATAAAATGGGAGTTTTGGGAATATTTACAATAATGCCATTTTAAATTAAAAATTTAATTTAATTAGAACTAAATCTATTAATGAATTTGTACATTTAAACGCCGTCTGTTTTCATATACATATTTAGTCAAATAACATTATAATACATTTAATGAGATTAAAAGAATAATTTTTTTCCATGCACTAAAGTTTTAATCAGCAGTTTCATACTGATATGCATTAATCAAGAATTGAGACTGTTCTCATTCTAACACGAAAACTGAATAAAAAGTTAAAAACGCTATGTGAAAGGGATTCACGTGGAACACGTAATGTCATTTTTAATTATGACAATAGGAAGAGTTTGTATATTTGAATTCAAGAGACTCTTAATTATGAATGGAATGACAAGAGTCTTGCACATTTGAATCCAAGAGACGCTTAATTAAATATATTCATATCACCATCCAACAATATATATAAACGAGCCCATACACACACATTCTCAACCTAAAAATTAAGAGAAACGGACGAACGGTGGTGGAGAATAAAAGGGAATGGGTGAAGGAAGATAGATTTGGGAATTGGGGATGAAGCAGCGCCGCTGCAAAACTCATTTCTCTTGACGCTAGAATGAAATTCTATTGACTACGTATGGTTTGTACATTTAGGGTCGAATAAATAAAGTTATACTTTTAATTTTGTTCTCTATATTTGTATAATGTAGATTTTAGGAGCTACTTGGTATGATGGAATGGAATGTGATTCATACTTCCATTCTATTTATTTGCTTGGTGTGATGAAATGAATGAGTGAATGGATGAAAATGCAAAGGAAATCCAAGGAAATTGATATTTCATTCCTATCTTCATTCCATTCTATCATACCAAGCATGGCCTTAGTGTTTGGTAGAAATCCACCACCACCATCCTCTTCTCATATCGTTCTATAAATTCCAATTAAAGAAAAAATGAAACTGGGACGGAAGGAGAATTTTATTGATATTTTGCATATTTGTTGGTCATGATTAGCACATTTTAAAGTAAGGGTTTATGATTTAGGTTTCAAGGTTTGGATTTTTAGTGTACAGGGTCACTATATTGCAATGAAATGAATGTTTTGAAAGATGATTGAGAGAAGTTAAAAAAGTATAATGAATATTATAGTGGTAATAATCTAATTTTAAAGATTTTTTTTAATACTATAAAATTATCTATTTGATAATATCAGTATACTATTGTAGTGAAATATATAATTAAGTTAACTAATAATTTATATTTTCTATCTTCTATCAATAAAAAATTATTGTATTGATAAACTCACTTTTGTACGTCTGCGTGAATGTTATTTAATACTAATGATTTATTTATTTTTATTATAATTATAATCTTTCTAAATTGATATGTACACTTTAATTTAATTTCAGATTTATTATCACAAATAATTATGGTGAATAGTGTTTAATATGCACCATACATAAATATATTTTTCCGTTTCTTGATTCTCAATAATTAAATAAATTTTCATTCACATTAACTATAATTAGTAATTCATTAAATTTATTTAAAAATTTAAAAAGTTAAATTCACAATTGTTTATAATTTAAACAAAATATTTCATAATTGGAAGAAAATAAAATGGATCGTGGATAGCACGGCGGTGATACTAGTTCTAGTTTAATGTTTAAGAATTGAATGGAATTGGACTCATATGTGTCAAGCCCAATCAAGGTATATCAGTTGGGTCAGATTTATGGGCTTAAATAATTTGGAATTGAGCTTTTCATTAATTTCTTAACTACGGAAGCCTAAGTTTAAATTGAGCTATTTGATCAATTTTATTTATTACAATAATTGTTTTTATTTATAAGAATACATTATAATACAAATAATTTCTAGAATAATAGTAAATTTTATTCATAAAACCTGTAGCTTTTATTAGTAAGAACAATAACTTTTATTTACAATCATTTTATGATTATAATATCAGTAAATAACTATAATTATTATCATTATATTTTTAAATTTTATAATTTATTAAGACAACCTTAATATATTATTCTTTTTATGATATTTTATTAATAAAAGTAGTTGTTATATTTTTAGTTTAGTTTAATCAAATATAAAATTTAATATCTTGTTATTTATAAACATATGAAAGTAAAGTTGATAGGAATTATATTCGCGAGATTAATTTTTTTAGAAATCGTTTTTCTTGTCGACTTTACTTTTCCGTCAACCAAACGTGGCCTTAAGATATTCTAGAATTAAATCAAAACTCAGTTACATGCAAATAGAACATAGTCTAAGACCATCTCCAAGGGTACTCTAAAACCTAAAATGGGATAGGTATTTAGCTCCAATAGTACTCCAAAACCAATCCCATTTTTGGTTTTTGAGAAAAAAATACCTATTTTTAGGTTTACACTAAACCAAAACCTAAAAGTTTTTCAAATTTTGTGAGTAAAAAATGCATAATTTAGAGAATATTCTTTTAAGTTGAGTTTAGTGTAAATGATTAAAATAACATTTAGTGTGATATTTACACTAAAATGGATTTGAGTTTAGTGGAATGATTGGAGATGCTTTTAAGGAGTACAGTATTCTTAACTTTCAAGATTAGCTGGATTACTCCAATAATATCAAATCATCATAACATAATTAATATCCAATTAATGCAATGATGACCTTGACTATTTATACGATGAGTGATAATTTTGAGACATAATTAGTCTCCAAGCCATAATACTCCTATGTCACTTTGTCATAAACCAAATTATTATATGGACTAATATACCTTTATTTTAAATTATAAAAAGAAAGACAATTCATTTATTATATCATTTATCTGAGTAATCAATCAAATTCATATCAAAAGTGAACTCATCAAATTACACTCTTTTATCAAAATATACCCAATCATCTAAATATACTCAAACGAGATTAAACAATTGCATAAATCTCAAATATATTAATTTCTCACTCTATAAATCATAAAAATGACTACATGCATACACATACTTAATTTCTTAGTATTTCATCCAACGAAATAGTAATAATCATTCGAATTCAATTATTTTATTAGTATTAAATAATTACTAAAATTCTAAATCATAAAAATAAGTATATACACTTAATTTTTAATTGTTATCATCCAACGAAATAGTAGTAATAATTATTCGCATCAAATTATTTTCTTAGTAGTATTAAATAATTATTAAAATTCTAAGTTGTAAAAATGACTACATAAACATACATACTTAATTTCTTAGTCTTATTATCCAATGGTATAGTAATAATACTCATTCACATCAAATTATATTATTAGTATTAAATAATTATTAATATTCTAAGTCTTAAAAATGACGACATGCACATACATACTTAATTTCTTCGTGTTATCGTCCAACGGAATTGTTATAGTCATTCGCATCAAATTATTTATTAGTACTCTATTAAATAATTATTTTTTAAGGAAGTATTAAATAATTATTAAAATTCTAAGTTATAAAAACGACTGCTATGTGCATACACTTCATTTTTAATTGTTACCATCTAACGAAATACTAATAGTCATTCGCATCAAATTATTTTATTATTTGTACTATAAAATAACTATTATAATTCTTAGTCATAAAAATGACTACATGCATATACATACTTAATTTCTTAGTGTTATCGTCCAACGAAATAGTAATAGTCATTCACATCTAATTATTTTATTAGTACTAAATAATTATTAAAACTCTAAGTCATAAAAATGACTACGTGCAATATACATACTTAATTGCTTAGTGTTATCGCCCAACGTAATAGTAATAATCAATCGCATCTAATTATTTTATTAGTATTAAATAATTATTAAAATTCCAAGTCATAAAAATGAGTACATGTGTATACATACTTAATTTCTAATTGTTATCATCTAACGAAATAGTAATAATTATTCACATCAAATTATTTTATTTGTAGTATTAAATAATTATTAAAATTTAAGTCATAAAAATGACTAAATGCACGTACATACTTAATTTTTTAGTGTTATCATCCAATGGAATAGTTATAGTCATTTGCATAAAATTATTTTATTAGTATTAAATAATTATTAAAATTCTTAGTCATAAAAATGAATACATGCATTTATTTACTTAATTTCTTGTTATCGTCAAACGAAATAGTATAATCATTCACATCAAATTATTTTTTTATTAAATAGTATTTAAAATTCTAAATTGTAAAATACTAGTAGTATACCTATGTGATATATTGTACTTGTTATCATCTAATGAAAGTATAATAGTCATTGGCATCAAATTGTTTTATTAGTAATTATTAAAATTCGAACTCATAAAAACGACTACATGTGTATATATACTTAATTTTTTAGTGTTATTATCCAATGAAATAGTAGTATTCATTCGCATCCAATTATTTTGTTCTTAAACAATCGTTAAAGTTCTAAATTGTAAAAGACTAGTATATATATGTGCATATGTATATTTATATATATTTAATTGTTATCATTCGACAAAATAGTAATAGTCATTCTCATCAAATTATTTTAATAATATTAAATAATTATTATAATTCTGAATCATAAATATGAATATATATATATATATATATATAGGAATGTGATCAAATGAAAACTCTAAATATTGTACAAACTTAAAACTATGATCTGGACCATTGAAAAATGTCAATAGATCACAAAAAAGCATCAACGGAAAACGTCAACAGAATTTCAACGGTAGTCAATGATTGATCTTGTGTTGATATTGTGTTGATACTGTATTGACATTAAAATCTTGAAATTTTACACTGTGTTGATATTGTATTGAAAGGAGTGTTGAAGCTGTGTTGAAGAGTTTTGAGTTTGTACAATATATAAGTTTGCATTTTATCACTACCCTATATATATATATATATATATATATATATATATTATGCAAGAGAAATAGTAACAGTCATTCACATCCAATGGAAGGAAGAGTTGTGAATAAAAAATGAAATTTCTTTATTGTTAAACATGACTATTAATTTTTTAATAGTAAAAAAATATATTATTTTGACACCATGCAAGAATTTAATTTCAGTATACAAATTTAAATCGTTGTTCCTTAACATTTTGTCCATTAATAAAAATATAAAATAAAAGATGTATAAATTTCAAATCTTAATTTTGATGTTCTAAGAACTCATGCAATTAAATTGATTTATTACTTTTATAAATATAAATTCCAGATTCAATAATATTTTGTAAAAATAAAATTATGATTGAGTATTAAATCTATTAAATACCTGTAAGTTTAGAATTTAAAAAATATTATATAAAGTATTATTTAAATAAAGGTTAATTCATTATTTAAATTAAATTTAAAGAAACTAATATTACGTGATGTTAGAAAGAATAATTCAAAAGCATATTTATGTAATGAATTTAAATAAACTAATATTACGTAATAAGCTGTTTGGAAATTTATGAGAGATTTGTGAGAAGATTTGAGTATATATTTGCTTAAATTAAGCCATCCATAAATATACATATAATTTTCCTAAGCAAGTAATTTTTAAATACAAATAAATGTTTCATATCCATAAGGGTAGTATGGTATATGTACAAAATATAAATTTAAATAAAAATCTAAATCAATCTAAAATGACTATTTTAACCTCATTATAGCATTATGGCCTGGAGACATTATGTCTCTAAAACATTTTCCTTATATGATTTACTTAAATCGTTAAACAGAGATAGAAATTAATCTATCTCTTGTAGATTTTTAATCAATAAAATTAAATCTTAAACAGTCAGATAATCACTTATTATTTTTAAATCACTTATTCAAATTTACTTAAATCAATGGGTTGAAATAGTTATGAAATGTGGATCTCACTTTAAATATTTGTTTTATAATAAAATATAACTATAATAAATAAGTTAGTGGAAGGTGGAGTCCACTTATCAAAAATAGAAAAGATAAATGTGAACACTATTTTGTGCACATATCAAAATGATATATATAGATATTATTTCGTGGACAGAAGAAGTATAATTTTTTTTGTCTAATTTTTAAAACTATTATAAAAAAAAAAATTTGATCAAAATTTATAATTTTTATGTTAAATTATTATGAAAAGTGTATAGACATAATATTAGATTAATGCTTGAAGAAAATGACTAGGCTAACGTATTGGAATGCTCACGAAATCAGAGGGATAAAAAGTTCTAAGTTATAATTGAAAATTTTGAGACGAAATGTGTGAACATAATATTAATATTCCATCTGTCCACGAAAAATAGGATACTCGGTGAATGACACGAGTTTTAATGTAGAATTGGTAAAATCTATCTATCCTAATCTAAAGTGACAGTTTAGTGAAAAGACATTTTTGCCCTTTTTGGAGGGAAAATGTAAAACTATTTTATTTATTTTTGGTCATTTTGAGTAATGACAACCATTGGACAAAAAAAGGCAGCTCCTATTGAGCAACAATGGCTTCCCAAATAAAATTAAACAATTATATATACACACGCAATTGATTGAATCTGCATTTTAGTGGACTTAATTATCTGATTTTCTGATTTTTTGATAGCAGTCGGCGACAGCTACAAGCCTCCACCGATGGATGACGAGGGTAGCAGGCTGAGTTGAAATTACTTATAAATATATTTATATTTGAATGACTAGAAGTACACATAGTTATAATTGAGTTGATTTTGTTAATTGAAACTGGTGAACTATTTATTCCTTCAAATAGTTTGCTTTTTTTTATTCTTTTGTAAATAGTAGTAGTACCTTTTTCTTTATTTGTATGTCTTATTCTATTTATTTTACATTATACCCATATCAAATACTCCCTATGTCCCATTAAAAATGAAACGTTTTCCTTTTTAGGTTGTCTCATTAAAAATGAAACGTTTCATAAAATGGAAACAACTCTATCTCTACTTTTTCATCTCTCTTACTTTCCTCTCTTTTTCATTAACACACAAAACAACATTACATAAAATCTCGTGCCGATTCCCAAATGTTGCATTTTAAGTGGGACGGAGGGAGTATTAAAATAGTATACAATCATTTGCTAAAATATGAAATGTTTCATTGAGAGTGGGTGAGAGAAGTACAATTGTACAAATATTCTTTTGTCGTTGTTTATAATATTATAAATACTTATTTTAATTAGTTCTTATCAATGAATACATTTTTATACTTATTTACTCTATATTCTTTATTTTAAGTTAATATATCTTCATTATTTAAAAATCTTTTGTCCTGTGCATAGCACAGGTGTTAACACTAGTAAGAGAGAAGGGAAAAAAAAGTAAGAGAGATAGTGTAAATGGAATGTGAGGTCCATATTATTAGTAAAAGAGAAGTTGTTGAAAACTTTTTTTTGAATTTGTCCTATTTTTCATGGACAATAAAAAATGATAAATGTACTACTCCCTCCGTCCCGGAGTATTAGACTCACTTCTTTTGGGCACATGATTTAAGGAATTGATATTTAAATAGTTAAAGTGGAGAGAGTAAAGTATGAGAGAGGGAAAAAGTAGGAGAGATAAGAGAGAAAAAAGTAGGTGGAGAATAAAATAAGATAGATGTTTTTTGCTAAAAAAGGAAATGAGTCTAATATGTTGGGACATCCCGAAAAGGAAAGTTGGTCTAATACCTTGGGACGGAGGGAGTAATATTTTTAGTGGACAGCGGTTATATGTTTGTACTCATATGGTTCCTATGAGAGTAGACATTTTTTTCCGTTTTAGTCTGTTTCACAAGAGTGTGTATTTTCAAATTGTGAAAACTAATCTTTCCAATAAGATGAGAATTTAATTATTTTTTGTTGTTAACCCTCTCTTACTTCATTAATTGTGCATTAAAAATAAGATAAAGAAGAGTTTCTCTCCTTTATTGTCTCCTACTTTACTATTTCTTAATTTTAATCATTTATTATATTTTTACGAAACGGAGGGCAGAAAAGTAAATGCTAGTATCTTTTAAAATACAAACTCCGTTGTCATCACATAAGAGCATCCGCAATGGTCGGCTAGCGACCGGCTAGCCCGGTCGTCGCGCTAGCCGATCGGCTAGCCGAACCATTCTGTCGGCAAAACGCGATTGTGACGGATCGGCGTGGTGCCTTGATCGGCTCGTGGGCTGGCCGATTGCGCTGGCCGATCGGCTAGCCGCCATTGTGGAGGCCCGATCGGCCAGCGCCGATTTTCAATTTTTTTTTTTTAAATCATATATAAACGCGATTTTCGTTTCATTTTCATTTGTACCGCTTGTTTTAACGAGTTTTCTCTCTCTCTAACTTTACGTATTCAAAGAGCATCATCGAGTGGTGGATCACAACAGCTGAGTCCAGTCCGCGACGAGCGGTTTTCGTACTCCCACAAGCATCTGGGATCCTGATGGGGCAGATGGCCCGGTTTTAACATCCCTTGGAATCGATGATGGGGATGATGGCTGAAAATGGAAAAAGGGCGGGGCCGAGGTATGTCATGGGGGATGCATGGCGGGCAGGGAGTTGGCTAGCATTCGCCCGGTGGGGGGTATGTTCGCATGCGCAGCCAGGATGATGCCGCAGCAGATGATGGGGATGATGTGGCAAGTGGGGGATGCCGTGACGTCAAGACGGCGTAATCCCGGGATGCCGGTGTGGGGGGCGCAGGGGTCACCTGGAGTGGACGCGTACACGCCTCGCCCGCTTGATTTTTTTTGATCAGCTTGCCTCACACGTCGACTCCCGGTGGAGACGCAGTTCTCTAGCGATGACCTTCTGTCATTGCATGATAAGGGATCGATCTTCGGGACGATGATACTCCCGTTCAAGCGACGCCGGTCGCGCCGAAGAAGAAGACGAGGGGAAGGGAAGGGCAAGGCGGTCGGCGAGTCATCGCAGCCCGACTGCCACCACTGGCCGGAGGAAGTGGACGGAGGATGAGTACGCCGCGGTGGCCAAGGGGTGGTTGGAGGTGTCTGCGACGATCCACCGGATTTGCGAGCTCAACCAGCGGGTCGTCAACACATGTGGACGAAGATCGGTGGCTGCCTGGCAAGAGCCACTGCTCCGCACGGGAAGAGGACTACCAAGAATCGAGAAGTGGGATAGGGGTCCTAAAGGGGAGTGCACCAGGGCGCGGTGGGCCGTTTTGCTGACCAGGTATGCGCCAACGCTCTCCGTTAGCTCGTAAGTGGGTTAGACCGAGGACTGACGCCCGGAGGGATGCGTCATGCGGTCGGTTCCCCTTGGAGGGGAAGTATAGCGGAAGTTCACCTTCCGGGAGTAAGAAGTGGATATATAGTGTCTAAGGGATGAAGTACTTTCAATAGAATTATTCCACATAGGGCAGCTTTTAACTTTTAGAAAATTGGACTCTAGCCCTTAGAATTTTGCCAAATTGACATTTCCATCATTAATTAAAAGAAAGTTAGAGTTGCAGAGCAGAACCCCAACTCGAGTCTTCTGATTCTCCGGTGAACTATATCACCAGCTTTAACTTCAGCTCCCGCCGCACTTCTTACGGTGAGAATTTATGCATGCAAAAAAATGTAGCTTTATTTCTTTCTGATTTCAAATTCTTGGTTTTCCTTCCCTCTTTATTTTGCTTGTCTCTTGTGTTTTCTCGAAATAACTCTGAAGAAAATTGGAATGCCTGCGCATTTGTAGGGCTTGGGCAATTCAAGTATCACAAAAATGTCGGAGAAAGGAGGAAAAGGGGGCAATGCTCTAAAATCACCTGGTACGGCTTCTGCTCTATTTTCTGAATTCATATATGTTATCGCTGGTGTCTGTTTCATTCATGTATATGTGTGAATTTTAAGTTCCTGCTGTTGTTTTATGTTTTTCGTTTTCCCTTTTAATAGATAATTGTTCCCATAATTTGCTCGAAAATTACTGTTATTACTCAGTAAACAATGTTGGATGTGTCGCCAAATATGTGTGATAAATTGGTTTATTATCTTTCTCTCCTCTCCTGATTTTGTCTGTTGCTTAATAGTACACTTCAACCTGTTTCTGGAGTAGTTCGATACATGTTAAAGAAGGCATTACTTTGTAGGAAGACTTAATTTATTGCACATCGGGTGTGGCTTGTGTCTCACATCTTTTATCTGATTGGAAAACATTATAACTACACCCACTGTGAACCATGATCACCTTGTCATGGTTTTGTCTTGATATTTATTCCCTCCATTTCCTAAAAATAGGAACTTTGGAAACGACACGGGTTTTAATGCCAAATTGGTAAAGTAAGAGAGAGGAAGAGAAAAAAATGATAAAGTAAGAGAAATGAAGAGAAAAAGCAGTGGAATTAGTGTTAATGGATTGTAGGGTCTATTTCATAAAAAGGAAAATATCTAGTTTCAGGAAACGGACCAAAAGGGAAAGAGTTTCTATTTTTAGGATACGGAGGGAGTATTATTTACTCCATAGTGAAGTTTTGTTTACTAAGTGGTGTCTACACTATATATTTGAGTTATAGCTGCACCTGCTGGCATGGATTGATCTTCTACTCGCGTAAACTTTACTAACAGTATGATCTTAAAGAATACTAAGAATGGTATATTGAAGAATGAACTAACTGCCGAGTCCTGATTGCTTCGTAGTTCTTCTTATCTCGTTGGGCTCATGGTTTTATGGCAACAATTTGTCCTATATTTATCCTCTTAAAGAAGATACATTTGTTGGTACTTTTGCGCTTACAGGTAACTAATTAGTACATGATAAAAAGTAGTTTATTAACCCCACGGTTTATCTTCTCATTTGTTACATGAACTTTTTTCAGTCATTTGTTTCTTATTTCCGTTACATGTTAAACTTTCCTTTCAGTGTTTTCATTCTTTCTGGATGTCCTTACATATTCTTTTGTGCAACATAATCAGTTGGGAACGGTGACAGCTCAGGAAAACAGAAAAAGGGGAAAAAAGTTCAGTTTGATTCTGAAGGTTAAATTGTAAACACTAAGTGTAATCACTCTTTTTGCTATTAATCTTACTCACTCAGGTGGAATGATAAATGCCATATCTTATATTGCAGTGTGCTTAGTTGTTATATTAATCTTTCTTTGTTATTGCAAATGCTAGATAGTTTTGAAACACATACTCATAAATTGAATGGGAAGGCTGATACTCCAGCTGCAAAAGGTTCTCTCGATCCTTCTAATTACATTTCCTCGGCAACT
Source organism: Salvia hispanica (assembly GCF_023119035.1). Taxonomy (NCBI): domain Eukaryota; kingdom Viridiplantae; phylum Streptophyta; class Magnoliopsida; order Lamiales; family Lamiaceae; genus Salvia; species Salvia hispanica. Next base: position 37,156,369 of record NC_062969.1, on the reverse strand, counting down.
GAGAATGATGCTGCTTTTAGAATTAGAGTTTTGATTGTTCTTTTTCGATTATACCTACATTTCATTATGACATGGATGAAGGTGGAAAAGGTGACAAAACTGCAAATGGCTCTAAAAAATCCACAGGCAAAGGGTCAGCCCTGGTGGAGCGAAGACTTGATCAAGGTTAATAATTATTATAAAAATCTTATTTGAAATCTATTGAATATTCTTAAATTATGTACTTTGTTCATTTATTAACAAGGCTGCCTTTCAATATACAAATTTGAGTCAGGACTTGACTATGCTAGTGTTGATTGGATTGTGCTGATTTAATTATAATACTCCCTCCATCCCACAATAAGAGTCCCTTTTTGCCATTTTCGTCCGACCCACAATAAGAGTCTCCTTTCACTTTTACCATACATATAAGTAGGCCACACATTCCACTAACTCATTCCTCTCACATTTTATTACTATAAAACTAATATATAAAGGTGGGACTCATACTCCACTAACTTTTTTTCACCATTTTTTTTACATTTCTTAAAACCTGTGCCGAGACAACTATGTACTCCTATTCCGGGACAAAGGGAGTATCTTTTGTTTCCTTTGAGGAAGATCATCTCAGCATGATTTCAAATTATGGTTGTTTTTCATTTCTTTCTCTGAACTGAATTGTTATCTATGTGCAGAGCTTCCGTCCAATTCTGCATGTTTGATGGACTGTGAAGCTGCAGATATATTGCAGAGCATCCAGGATCAGATGGTTATATTGTCTCAAGATCCTGATATAAAACTCCCAGTGTAAGTTGAGAGGTTGAAGCTATTGTCATTTAGACTTTTCTTCTTACATTTATTTGATCATATCGAGTTGCATATGATGAAATAAATTCTTCCTTAAAAATTGACGATGAGCATTATCCTGAATCCTGATTATTAGTTCATTTGATATGGGACTGACATATGCCAAGAGAGGTGGGAACTATGCAAAACCTGAGACGGTGAAGAAGATATTTGAGTATCCTCATCGATAGTAACATATGGAATACATTTTTTTCCCTCATAAATGTCAGAAACCATATGTACTTTCATTTCCATCCTTTCTAGAATTGTTTTTCATTAACTCAGATTAGGCCACTGAAGAAGCATGGTGTTTCTGAATGTGAGGTACGTAAATCGAGATTTAGTCTTTCAATCTTAATGTCATAAAAAGAGTTTAACAAAGCATCAACAACTTCAGATCTGCTTGATTGCCAATATTTGCCCTGAATCAGTGGATGAAGTTTTTGCTGTTGTCCCAGCTCTGAAGGTACTATTACTACATCTCTTTCACTAGAAAGAGAGTGGATAGCTTACTTCATTTCCTATCATTGTTTATGTTCCAAAAACATTAGAAATGATCTCTTTTATATTTCTGTAAGTGGCATATCATTCTTCTGTTCCAGGAAGTCTACGAACAAGTGTTCTGCATGTGAATTGTGAGCTAGGTTTTGAGGTCTATTGGTTTAAATTCACTTTTAACGAGATAGAAGGCCGGCATCTATAATCTTAGCTGCTTTTAATTGAGAACATATGTGGTTGACAGTTGACTTATCAAAAGTTTTATGGCTTGCAGTAAGAAATCATAGAGTAAATCGTGAAGCTTGCTATGTATCTCTGGTTTACTAATGAAAACCATGACAAGATCTCATAACATGGTAGTCTTTAACTGATATGGATGTTAGTTTTTCCAAAATAAAGATCATAGTCCAAGTGACACAAGGGTTATTTTTTAGAGATGATGCTAAACTCCCCAAGCTTGTGAACTGAAAACTTGATAACATATGATATGATAATGATGATATTTCATTTTTTTGATTAGTAGGTGATATTTCATTTTTATTAGTATAGTATATTCCGGACTTTGACTGATCATGTTCTTTTCCAGCCTAAGATGAGCAAGTTAAGGGATCCCCTAAGAATTGCTTTGGATGAACTGGCAAATCTCAAAGAAGCATTGGCTAACCTTAAAAACTCCACAACATAGACTGCTAACAGAGGAGGATGTGGTAAGTTTTTTGAGGCTATTAATCTGTTCAATCTTATTTATACAGTGATCTGTAAATGTAGGCTGAAAAAATATGATTTACTATTGACGTTTCTACGATTCCGATGTTGGCAGGAACCATGATACATGATGTGGGGCTTGGTGGACGTGCATCTCTCCACTAAAAATGGACATTTTCCTATGGTGTATAGCATTAAGTAATTTTAGTTTAATGGCAATCAAGTATTGCAAATATCGTTGATGCCATGCTGCATTTTGGGAAGGCTAAATTGGCAGGATGAAGGGTGCATCATCACAATTTACTGAAATTGTCGCTCATTCAATTTTTAACTGAACCACCCTATATCAATAAAATTAGAACCTCCTGTGGACTTGTAGTTAAGGATAAGTATGATTTTCTAGCATTAGGCATGCAATATATGTGCAAATTAGAACGTCTTGACTTGCTTTTCAATAGTTAGGTGTTTTGTTATGTGTTGTTTTGCAGTTCAAGTCAACGGTTTCTCATTAGAATATCCACTGGTGCTTTTCCAGCCACAATCACAACTTATACATTTTCAAACATCTTTCAGTATATGTATATATTTTTCAATTTAATTATTTAACAAACCTCATTATCATAATTCCACTCTTTCAACATGCCTAGAGGTTATTTTTCTTTGCTAACGTTCTTAAATTGCTAACTTTGCTAACTCATTAATGCAGTGTATTAAAAATATCAACACGATGACATTGAAATGTCAACATAAACTTAGTTGATATTTTAATACTGTACATTGATATTTAAACTGTCAACATTGTATATTAAAATATCAACATAAATTTATGTTGACATTTTAATGCGATCATGTTGACATTTTTAATACACTGCATTGATGAGTTAGCAATCTAAGAAAAGTTAGCGCATCCCCGTAATCTATATATACACCTAATTATTTTTATCTTATTTCTATGTTTATATAGAATTTCATTAAAATTAAAGTCATTACATTAATAAATTATTAAAAATTAATGTAACTGTACTAGAAAATATGTAATTAAAACAATGATAATATAAAATGAAATTGCGACATCAAGATTTGTGAGCAATCATTATCATAGAATAGCCTCTAACAGCGACATGGTCGAAGTTTCTTTTAGTACTATTATAAAAATAAAAAATAATAATATTAAAATACTTATAAATCTGATGAAGCTGGTTTATGCTACCAATATAATTAAATTTTATTGAGAAACCTTTGACTAACGATAAAAGAAACTTAAAGATAAGATTATGACCCTATGACAATAATATTATTCCATAGGGTCGGTCCCCTCCTTAATTATTTGTCTTAATAACTTCCTTGGCGCGTTCCAAACTAACATTTGAAAATTGAAATGTGAATGTTTCTTTTCTTGATTGTGATGTTTAGTTTACAAGAGAAGAGAAGAGAAGAGCTGCAAAAAAATTTTAAAAAAAAAGTCAGCTCAAACAAAATACTCTAGTAATTAAATGCCAACTTCATTCTCCATTCCTCAATAATGTATCTTCTTCTTTTCATATAAATATAAATTTGATCACGCAGATCAGAGGACTTGAAATTCTATATAAGAAGGCGAGATGGGGGCGAAGATGTCGAATGGACGGACTCCAATCAGCCATAGATCTTCTCCTCGTAACACCGATGATGCTGCAACCACTCCTTTCTCAACGAGATATGGAAGAATTCCCGATAATTATCAAACTATCGAGCAAGTATGTTTCGTTGGATGTTTGTATTTTGCTTGTAGTTTTTTCTTGTGTTTGATGATTTGATTGTTTGAAGGTTACGCAAGCGCTTGCTGAATCCGGACTCGAATCCTCTAATCTAATAGTAGGCATCGACTTCACCAAGAGCAACGAATGGACAGGGAGGGATTCCTTCGATGGAAGGTGTCTTCACCACCTCAGCGATGGCTTGAATCCGTACCAGCACGCCATCTCCATCATTGGAAGGACACTCTCACGTTTCGATGAGGATAATCTCATCCCATGTTTTGGCTTTGGCGATGGTACTATCTCGCTGTCCTAACATACTTCATCTTCAATGTCCGCGAGGGCGTAACACTTGTTGTTCATATTGCAGTCACTACTCATGATCAAGATGTGTTCAGCTTCTATTCGGATAACAGGCCTTGTGATGGTTTCGAGGAGGCAGTATCTCGTTACAGAGAGATCGTTCCACATGTTCGGTTATCAGGTTCAACCACCTTTACTGTTGCTCCTGCTTTGTTTATTAAGTTATGATTTATTTATTTCGTGTGATCTGTTCCTGTCCAGGGCCTACGTCGTTTGCTCCAATAATCGAGACTGCTATGGGAATAGTTGATCGAAGTGGTGGGCAATATCATGTTCTTTTGATCATAGCTGATGGCCAAGTAATTCTTATCCTACTTTAGTCCAAACCAAATATAACTTCATTTTTTTCGTCCTGGTTTGATGTGTCTGATCCCGACGTTCTATGGAAGGTCACAAGAAGCGTAGACACGGAAGTCGGACAGCTAAGTCCACAGGAGCAAAGCACAGTTAATGCAATAGTGAAAGCAAGGTTGTACATTGTGAAAATCTTGACTTATTTTTCGCAAAAGATGTCGAAACTCTGACTGACCCTTCACTTCTTTGTGTTTGTGTTGTGCAGCGAGTACCCGTTGTCCATTATCGTGGTTGGAGTTGGAGACGGGCCATGGGATGTGATGCGTGAGTTTGATGACAACATCCCAGCCAGAGCCTTTGACAATATACAGGTTAGACCTTGCAAATCAAGTTCTTGCTTGACTAGAATCTTTATTGATTACATATTGCCAAATGCAGTTTGTGAATTTCACAGAAATCATGTCAAGAAATATCCCTCTGCCTCAGAAGGAAACTGAGTTTGCCTTGGCTGCATTGATGGAAATCCCTTTACAATACAGAGCAACTTTGGAACTCAAACTCTTGGGGTAATGATTCATCATTTGCACATAAGAAAAAACTGAATACTATCTTAAAAGGCCTACATTTGTGTTGCAGCAACCAGAGAGGACATGGCGTAACCCTCCCGTTGCCACCCCCATCGCGCAACTTGAGGTCAAATAGCGATATAACCTTGAGCCGTTCAAGCAGCTACAGCCAAACCTTTTCAAGTAGATATCCTCCATCTCCTGTTTCCACTTCAAGCTCTTCAAATCAAAGGGTATATATATAATATATCCTCTCACTTTGTGTTGTTTGTTACCATTTGAGTTTTGTTGTTTCCTCACAATAGTTCTCTAACCATGCTCCACAGAGGTGTCCCGTTTGTTTCTACAACAAACGAAATCTTGCACTTGGATGTGGACATCAGGTAAAGCGCCAAAACACAAGTTGTGCAAAAAGTTGTATGGTTGTTTTTTGCTGAAATTTGTGAGTTGATTACTTTGCGTCGGTATTGTTTGCAGACGTGCCATGACTGTGGGGAAGAATTGAGCTGGTGCCCTATTTGTCGGACAGAGATAACAACAAGGATAAAGCTTTATGACTAAGCTCACAAAGCCAATGTTAAAACACCAGATATGATATGTGTGATTGAGTAGTGATTTGTATGTCTATATAAAGCATTGCACACCGAGTTTGTCCTAATTTTAATTGCAATTACAGATTTAGTAAACAGTAAACTGTATTTGTAAACATCATGTGTGTCAGTTTTTTTTTTTTTTTTACTTGAGAGAAGATCTTATTCATTTGACATCAAAATGCTATGTATTTAAGATTCATAAAAAAGAGTTCTGGTTAAGTTCCAGCTTTCAATTTGTTCCCTCAAAATCAGTTGTGTAGCAATATGCAAACTTACTCTACAAATATCAATGAAAATAAGTGTTGATCAAATCAAATACTACAAATCTGCAATACATAGTAGTGCTATAAATATGGTTCGTCCTAAATTTGAAAATGAAGCCAATTTATTTTATGGAGTACTCGTGACACTTAGAAAAAAGACAACATATTTTGGCCCAAAAGTTGACAATAATGATTCTTAACTTAATCATAAAAGATTATGAGGTCTCATTATTTTTTGATGTTGACAAAAATGCCGTCGTGAGATAGGAGTAGCCATGATGAATATAATTAGAAGCGTTGGGAAAGTGGCTAGGGGAATGAATGTCAACATCGGCGAGAATGAATAAAAAATAAAATAGTGTAAAATAATGCAGAATTATGACCTGGCTATTGTTGAATCTAAGATCATAGATAGGATCATGAAAATAATACTAGTATTATATGGCTCCAACCAATGAATTAAGTAAGAATTATTTCTTGATTACTTCTTGGCGCGTTTTAATAATATAAATGGAAATGCGAATGTTGTATTGAGTGAATAATAGCAACCAAGTCAGCTCAGTCACAACTGCCCTTTCAATGCTTGAAATGCCTCTTCATTGACCTGCATTTGGATTGTTTCCTTCGTCTCTGCAGTTTGTTGGTTCTGTTTCTCAAGGTAAAATCATGCACTTTTGTCTTTTTTTTTATAATGACATGAAAAAAATTGTAATTCAAATGGTGAAGTTGATGAAGCTGTGGTGTTTTTGGTCAGAAAGATTCCGAAAACCGATCGAGATGGATCATCGGAACTCAATTTCAACCAGCCATGGATCTTCTTCCTCTACAATTTCTAGGAGATATGGAAGAATTCTCGACAACTACCACACTCTCGATCAGGTATATATCTCATTTACTCAAACTCATCACTTTTCATTTTTCTATGCTGCAGTCTTGACTGTGTGTGATGATTTAACCATGTTAAGGTTACAGAAGCGCTGATTGAATTCGGCCTCGAATCCTCTAATTTGATAGTAGGCATCGACTTCACCAAAAGCAATGAATGGACGGGGAGATATTCCTTCAACGGAAGGTGCCTTCATGACATACGTGATGGCCTTAATCCATACCAGCAAGCCATCTCCATCATTGGAAGGACACTCTCTCCTTTCGATGAGGATAATCTCATCCCGTGTTTTGGCTTTGGCGATGGTAGGTACATATATATATGTTGCTCACATTCTTCAAACTCAATGATAATGAATAATGATGATATTTCTCTTGCAGTGACTACACATGATAAAGATGTCTTCAGCTTCTACGAGGACAACAGGCCCTGCAATGGCTTCGAGGAGGCACTCTCTCGTTATAGACAGATCGTTCCACATGTTCGCTTATCAGGTCCATGATCCACCTCTGCCACTCCTGCTTTCTTTTCCATGTTTATAATTATAGTACATGAAGAAGATGCTATGTGACTGTTCAGGACCTACGTCGTTTGCTCCTATAATCGAAACTGCTATAGGGATAGTTGATCGAAGTGGTGGTCAATATCATGTTCTCTTGATCATAGCTGATGGCCAAGTAATTTTTATGCTTGCTTTTCAATCTACTCAAAACCAAACTCACTTTTTCTTCCTGGTTTGATGTGCGTCGAATTTGTATGGAAGGTCACAACAAGTGTCGATATGCAAGCTGGACAGCTTAGCCCTCAGGAGCAACACACAGTTAATGCAATAGTGAGAGCAAGGTTGTACAAATGCGAAATTTGGACTTATCTCTATGTTGAGACTTTATTTGAGCTTTTCCTTTGTGTTTGTGTTGTGCAGTGGATACCCGTTGTCCATTATCGTTGTTGGAGTTGGAGATGGGCCGTGGGATAAGATGCACGAGTTTGACGACAATATCCCAGCCAGAGCCTTTGACAATATACAGTTTGTGAATTTCACAGAAATCATGTCAAGAAACATTCCTCAATCACACAAGGAAGCTGAGTTTGCCCTGGCTGCACTCATGGAAATCCCTTTACAATACAGAGCAACACTCGAACTTCGACTCTTGGGGTAAGAAATAGATACTGTCATGAAATCAATTGATCAAATGATGAAAAACTAAGCATCCTGTATTTTATTTTGCAGCAACACTAGAGGCCACAGCACAACTCTCCCTTTGCCACCTCCATCGCATAGCTTGAGGTCGAACACTGCTAGATTGTTTTCGCGGTCAAACAGTCTAAGCCAAACATTTTCAACAAACTATCCACCCTCTCCTGTTTCCACTTCAAGCACTTCAAATGAAAGGGTGAATCCTCACACTTTGTGTTGTGCTGTTTTAACTTTTATAATGTTGTTAGCATGAAAATGAGTTTGCTTATCTAAATCTTCCCCGCAGAGGTGCCCCGTGTGTTATGACAGCCAACGGGATCTTGCACTTGGATGCGGCCATCAGGTAAAGCACCAAAAATAATGTGACATTTTGGAAGATGTTGTAATTTCCTAGTGAATCGTGTGCATTGATTGTTTTTGCATCCATATTCTTCGCAGACGTGCCGTGACTGTGGTGAAGAACTGAGCCAGTGTCCCCTTTGTTGGACAGAGATTACAACCAGAATAAGGCTTTTTGAGTAAACTCAACTGAACAGAAGATGAGAGCATGTGTGTGTGTGTGTGTGAAAATACGTATATCGATTTGATTGTGTATATTGAGCAACAGACACTTGATCATTCCTAATTTTATCTGAATTTAAAGAGCAGTGTAGGTGAGTTATATAGTTGCATACTTGATATGCTTGATCACAACATTTTTAAGATAAAATATTGAGTATAGGATTTTCGACTCCATCATCTACTTTTTCAGCAATGGTTATGATATGGATTTTAGTTATCGTTGAATAATTCTTTCGAATATTTGCTTTTCTAGTTATAAAATATTAAAGTATGCAGTTTTGTTGATAATTTCCTCCCCTGAAATTAATTGATCAATTTAGGCAAACACTCACATTTAGGTCACTTTTGTTTTTCCACTTTTAACTTACAATATTTTAATTTATTACCTTAAGCTATAGTAATAGTAATTGATAATTCCCTTAAGTAAATTGAATTTGGTTCTATCGATTAACTGACTAATGGAACGGTAATTTCGATATGCCTTTCGGTTATCTTTTTCAAGTCAAATTCAATTTAGTTAACCAATTTATCAGTTTGATTATTTATCAAATCGATCCACCCCAGTATAGGTTACTACTCTATTTATTTGCCAGAATCTAACATGTTTTGTCATTTTTGGAATTCCACCATTTAAGGATATATCTACTCTCTTTTTTTTTTCCTAGTAAGTGAACTCCATACTACATTATATTATTTCTATTATAAAACTATACATTCACTCCGTCCCAAGATAAGTGAGCATAAATTTTTCGGTACGAGATTTAAAGAAATGAGATTTTATTAGTAAAGTGAAAAGTGAATAAAGTAAGAGAATTAATAAAGTAGAGAGAAAAAGTAAGAGAATGAATACCAAAAAAGGAAATTGACTCGCTTATCTTGGGACGTCCCAAAAAGGAATGTGAATCATTTATCTTGGGATGGATGAAGTATGAAAGTGAGGGGATGGATCCCCTGCTGTGGTGGGAAGACAGCAAGGGGTGATGTGCTATGTAAACGACGGCGTTTCAATTTAATTGTTGCAGCCTTTATCTTTTGAATCAAGATTACTCTTGTTGCGGTAAAATAGTATTGGTCTCACTTATATTAATTTTATAATAAAATATTAGTAGAATTGAATAGTGGAATGTAAGTTCTACTTACCATTTATGGTAAAAATGAAATGTGATTCTTATTATGAGACAGATCGAAATAACAAAATGTTACACTTATTGTGGGACGGAAATAGTAAATGTTGTACTCCCTCCATCTCACAAAAGATGTCACACTTGTGGGACGACATGAGATTTTAGGAGGTTTTGTTTTGTGTGTTAAATGGAGAGAGAAAATATAATTTTTATATTCATGTGAGAGAAATTTTTTCAAAAAGATAAATATGACATCTTTTATAAGGCAAACTAAAAAAGAAAGTGTGACACCTTTTATGGGATGAAGGGAATAGTATATATGTCTAGTCGTCTAGATATGGTACTCGCGAGTACCGATGTTGATCATGCCAACTCTATCATATCATCGAGCCATTATATACGATGTGGCTCGGCTTAATTTCAGGTCAATCTTATGTGGCATAGCTCAATATTTCGGGTCGAAAACATATTATTATTATTATTATTATTATTATTATTATCAAATAAAATATTTTACAAATAATTTAAAATAATAATCATACTTAATTTTATTTTAATAAATAACTATAATTAAAATTATCATTATAACTATATTATTATATATTTTATCTATAATTTTTATTATCATAATAATAATTAATAATTTATTAAATCATTAAAATATAATTACATGAATCATATAATAATAAATAATTATTATTTTAATAATTAATAATTAATCAATAAAATCCTATTGAAATTTTAAATTATAAAATTTATTTAATTATAATATCAGCGAATATAATAATAATAATAATAATATTTATTATAATAATCAATTATGATTATAATACTCCATGTAACTATATTTATAATAATATTATTATATATTATGATGGATGATTCATAGTTAAACTATCCATCACAATAATATATATAATAATATAATTATTACTAGAATCATTTATAATTAATAATTTATTAAAATTTTATATTATTATTCTTTATTATAAATAAAAAAATAATTAATATATTTTTTTATTTTTGTGTTTAAATCAAATATAAAATTTAAAATCATGATATTTTCCAAATACATGAAAGTAAAGTTATTAGGAATCATATTCCCAATATTCATTTTTCCATGAATCATTTTCCTTGTCAACTTTACTTTTCTGTCAACCAAACCCTAAACCCACAAGTTACCCCATTACATAACATGCTTTACTAGCAATTTTAGTAATGCCATCAACTTAGTGAAACACTGGGGAAATTTTGTTTTGTTTGCTATTTGTAATTTTTTTGTTTTGAAATGAATTGACATCTAGCAATATAATGTACTTCTAAGATGCTACAGATGGGGGTGTGCGTGAGTAATTGGCCAAATGATAGAGAGGTAATGTCTGAGGCTAAAGTCTTCCATGACGCGGTGTTTATATTTAATTGATTCATTTACCATTAAAAAAAAACTGAATCTTTACCAAAAAAAAAAAAAAAAAAAAAAAAAAAAAAAAAAAAGCTAAAATTCAAGAGGATTCCTTGTCAATTCTAATTCATCCCAGCTACTTTTGTTATGTGGTAACTCTCCCTTGAAACACTACCTATACAAGTTGACAATAGTACTAAAACATACAAATTCATAATAAATAGCAATAGCGTAGAAATTGATTCGATTGAAATCGTTCATAGAGATTCTTAGTTGTCTCCCATGGAAGCTTAGTTACAATTTTAAAGCAAAGTCTCACCATTATTGTGTAGGTAGTCACCATGTGGTGTTCGGTTTTCAAGATAAAATAGTATCAAAATATAATCTAGGATTGGGTTGTGAGACTATTTTAGTCATAGGGGTGGTTAGCTATGACTAATTATCTCATGATTATCCATCTAGAATTGAATAGCGGGATTAAATCTCATGAACCAAACACACTACTAATTAATCTCGGGATACAATCTTGCAAACTGAACACTCAATAATCTAATTAAAATACTCTCTAGAAGAAACGATAATAATCTTGAAAAGGATCAAAACGAATAAATACAATCCTTTTATGTTTTAAAACTGACAGAAAAACTGACACATTCATTCGATAGGATTGAAAGAATTTAGTTAATATGCAGTAAATAAAGATTATGATGATACACATAGTGCAAGAGCTGGCCAAAAGATATACTCCCTCCATCCACCATTAGGAGTCCCGGCGGCACGAGTTTTAAAAAATGTTAAGAAAAGTGGGTTAAAAAAAAGTTAGTAGAGTAGGGGTCCCATATGTATATATTAGTTTGAAATGAAATGTGAGTGGAATGAGTTAGTGGAAGGTGGGACCTTATTACCATTTATGGTAAAAGTGAACCGGGACTCCTATTCGCGGACGGACTAAAATGAAAAAACGGGACTCCCATTCACGGACAGAGTGAGTAATTACATTCACAATTAGATATAGTTGACTCTGTTAAACTTGGTATAAAATCTGCAATTAAATGAGATATATCTGGCCAGATTCACAAAAAAAATAAAATTAAATTGAATACTATAGAAGAGGCAAATCCTACGGATTATACTTCCAATTTGAGATTAAATTCCATCAATATGGGACTCTGTATTTGAGATTCAATTTTATCATACAGCTGTTTGATCGCCTTGGACTCTGCAATCAGCATCTTCATTCTTCCAAATCCCACTGTATAAATAATAAACATCTTATGCAAACACACATCTGAAAGAGAGAGTGAGAGAGAAGATCAATTTATCAAAGATGTTGTTTGGCAAGCTTATGCCACTTTTCATTCTTTTTGCTGTGTTCCACCAACCAGCTTTAGCCACAAAAAAGGTGCATGTACAACTTCAATACAATATTATTAATCAATCAATCATGTTTTTTCTTTCATAATATTATCATATTGTATTTATTATTTTAATTGATTGATCCATCAGGCCTATGTTGTCTACATGGGAGCACATTCTCAAGGCCTAGAAGCAACATCAGCTGATCTAGACCAAATTACCACCTCACACATCCAGTCCCTCTCATCATTTCTAGGAAGGTCTGCAAATTCTTTCCATATCATGAAAAAATTCCCATCTCATCATATCCACTTGTTAATTATTTCAATTTTGGTATTGGCAGTGAAGAGAAGGCTAGAGATGCACTAATCCACTCTTATCAAAGGAACATTAATGGCTTTTCTGCTTTTCTCGAAGAGGAAGAAGCTGCAGAGCTTGCGAGTATGTTAGAATCCACACATATGTTTGAAATTACTATATCTTTTGCAAGTTTTGATTGATATCTATTGAAATGTAGAGCAAGAGGGAGTGGTGTCTGTGTTCTTGAATCAAGGGAAGAAGCTACACACAACACATTCATGGGAGTTTCTTATGTTGGAAAATAATGGTGTGATTAAACCTTCTTCAATATGGAAGAAAGCCAGATTCGGCGAAGATACGATCATAGCAAATATTGATACAGGTAAAAAAAGCAGTCTTTTTGCTAATTGTTTCTGTGATTGATAATTGATGTTGCCTTTATTTCCTAGGTGTTTGGCCTGAATCAAAGAGCTTTAGTGGGCATGGCTATGGCCCCATTCCATCAAAGTGGAAAGGAATCTGTCAGTTTAATCGGACCCTTTGCAATAGGTAACCAACTAAAACTAGTAGTATTGTTTTCGTTTTTATTTTAAATTAAGAAACAATGTTGTTTGTGTTGTACACGGATGGGACAATTAATAGATTAGAGATAGGGACCAGAATTTCATGTGATTTGAATTAATTATAACTGATCTTCAACTTCAATGTGATTGCAGGAAGCTGATCGGAGCTCGCTACTTCATCAAAGGCTACGAGGCTTTCACCAAGACGCACGATCCGTCGATGCACAATGCACGCGACACGGAAGGGCATGGGTCCCACACGCTGTCGACCGCTGCCGGCAACATGGTGGCCGGAGCCAATGTTTTCGGGAGCGGAAACGGAACGGCTAAAGGAGGCTCTCCGAGGGCGCGCGTGGCCGCCTACAAGGTTTGCTGGCCTAAGGTCAATGACAGCTCGTGCTTCGACTCCGATATCTTGGACGCTTTTGACGCCGCCATCGATGACCGCGTCGACGTCATCTCTCTCTCCGTCGGCGGCATTCCTAACGACTACGTTGTTGACTCCATCGCTATTGGCTCATTGCACGCCGTTGCCAAGGGAATCCCCGTTGTCGCCTCTGGTGGGAACTCCGGCCCCTTTCCAGGCACCGTTTCAAACGTTGCACCGTGGATTTTCACCGTTGCTGCCAGTACTATTGACCGTCGCTTGGGGGCCAATGTTGCACTGAGAAACGGTTCACTTTTCATGGTCTGACTGTAAATATGTGATCATAACCAAATACACTATGTGCAGTCGACGATTCTAACCGTTGTTATTATAGGGTATGAGCCTGAGTGAAGCACTTCCACGCACGGGTTTTTATCCTCTTATCAGTGCTGCTAATGCTGCAGCTGCCAATGTATCTGCAGATAAAGCGTAAGAGTTACTAGTATTAATCGTTTTCTTATAAATTGATTAAATAAAGTTTGGAAATATTAAGAGCGTATTGGTGCAGTTTGCTATGCTTAGAGAAATCACTGGATCCGGCGAAGGTGGCTGGCAAAATAGTGGCGTGTTTAAGGGGTGAGAATGCGAGGGTTGCTAAAGGGATTGAAGCGGCGCGGGCAGGTGCTGCCGGGATGGTTCTGTGCAATAGCGTAGTGGAAGGGAATGACTTGACCGGAGACGCTCATCTTCTTCCTGCAGCTCACATCAACTACACCGATGGCCTTGTTCTTTTTGCTTACATCAATACTACCAAGTTCGTGCCTGCTTCCTAATCTCATTTCCACCCTTTAATTAATTATTCATTATTCAATTACTAGTTTATAAGTAATTACTTAAAATACAGAAATCCACAAGCCCTAATCACACCCCCTGCTGCCGTGCTTGGTGTTAAGCCATCTCCCGCCATGGCCTCTTTCTCTTCCAGAGGCCCCAATATTGTCACTCCACAAATTCTCAAGGTTAATATAAGTCTATACATTTATTCTTGTGTTAAAATGTGCGTTCTTATCATGTTTTATTGCGCAGCCTGATGTAACGGCGCCAGGAGTGAACATAATCGCGGCATTCACTGGGGCAGGGGGGCCCACGGAGATGCCAGAGGACCACCGCAGGACTCCCTACTACGTGATGTCGGGAACCTCGATGTCGTGCCCACACGTGGCCGGGGTGGTCGGCCTGCTGAGGACGCTCCACCCCAAGTGGAGCCCCGCGGCAATCAAATCCGCCATCATGACCACATCTCGGACGAGGGGCAACACAAAGCTCCCCATCCGAGACTACGACAACACCGCGGAGGCCGACGCCTTTGCGCGCGGCTCGGGCGACATTAGGCCGAACCGGGCAGCGGATCCCGGCCTGGTCTACGACATGGGCCCCAGCGACTACTACGACTTCCTCTGCGGCATCGGCTACAACAGGTCCACCGTCCGCAAGATGGCGCATTCAGGCTACAAGTGCCCCCGGAATTTCGACGTCCTGAACCTCAACTACCCTTCCATCTCCGTTCCGGCGCTCGACGGAAAGGTGAAGGTGACGAGGAGATTGAAGAATGTGGGGAGCCCCGGGAGATATGTTGCGCGCGTTAAGCAGCCGCCGTTTTTCAGAGTTTCTGTGAAGCCCAAGGTCCTCAAGTTCCACAAGATCGGTGAGGAGAAGAGCTTTACCGTTACTATCAAATCTAAAATGCCTGCCACGGAGTTCAGCTTCGGCGGGCTGACTTGGACGGACGGGACCCATTACGTCAGGAGTCCGATTGTTGTTGCAAATGCTGTCAACATCTCTTAATAATCATCACCTTTGCCTTATTTTCTCTTTAGAAGTACATGTCATTTTAGGTTTAATTTTCTTTTTTCTTATCTTCAATCGATTACTTCACATTCGCACCCCTTGTTACTTGTTAGACTCCATTGGAATCCAACATTCTCATACATTCAAGCAATGATTACTTCACATTCACAGTCACAACCCTTGTTCGAGTCTATTGGAATCACGCCCTTTTTTTTATATTCTACTACTTGGCTAATTTTTGTTTATACTCCCTCCGTCTCACGAAAGATGTCACACTTGTGGGACGGCACGGGATTTTAGAAAGTTTTGTTTTGTGTATTAAATGGAGAGAGAAAATATAATTTTTATATTTATGTGAGAGATAACTTTTTCCAAAAAGGGAAATGTAAAAGATCTAAGAAGGAAAGTGTGACATCTTTTGTGGGATGGAGGGAGTAGTATTTACTTTGCTACTAATGCTATTTATTAAAGATTAAAGTCTAAAATTGATATCCTAATCTAATTTTATTTTTATTTTTGGTAAAGAAAGCAAGCTAAGCCTGAGAAGAAAGGAAACTAACGACAATAAGAAATGCCTAATCTATCATGAAGGAGCCAAATATTAAGACCTGATGGTGGTTGATCCAAAACATGCACCCCACGAGCAAAGCTATAGGCATGGTGCGATAAGAAGTCCGCCGCAAAATTCCCCTCGCGATGCACATGGCGCACCACTACTGAGTCAAATTCTAAGATTAAATTACAAATCCTTCCAACTACAGCCTTGCAACTAACAGACGCTTCAAACTTTCCCAGTACATAGCAACTGCTACAAAGTTATCACTCTCCACCTCCAACACTCTTATTCCAAGTGTCTTTGCAAGCTCCAAGCCATGGAAAATACACCAAATTTCAGCCAAAAGAATAGAACACACCCCGATATTCACGACAAATCCATGTCTCCATTGCCCTGTATCATCCCGAACCACGCCACCACCAAATGCTTGTCTCGGTTCACTCTCCAATGATGCGTCAGTATTTAATTTCAATATACTCGGTCGAGGGGGCTTCTAAGAGACTAATATCGGCTCTCTAGGAACTTCCTCAATATTTTTCGCCATGATGATGGCTAGAGAGCTGACACTTACCGGCTCCAGTCGTTCTCCATTCAAGACAAAACCACATCTTCTCTTCCAAATATGCCAACATCCAGCTCCAAAGATTGTGCACCATCGAACGCCATTTATCATTCTAATTTTGGAGTTGGCGTGATGTACTAACCATTCATTAAATTGCATTGAAGTATTAAAGAACCCCTCAATCCCACCATACTTGAGGATTCCCTCCCACGCTTTTCTCGCATCCACACAGTCTCGAATCATATGCATCCGACTCTCTCTGCAGCGGCCACACACAGCGCAGATTGCACTGGTTGAGATGTGTCTTCTAACTCTCTCTTCATTAGTCAGAACCCCATTATTCAACAATAGCTAAAAGAAGGTCTTAATCCGTTGTGGCCCATACCAATTCCATACACTTTTCCATGGCAGAAACTCACCTGACCACGGGCTGCCCATTATGTTATCATAAGCCGTCTTTAAGGAAAAATTCCCCGCCGACGACGGTCCCCAGAAAGCAACATCCTCACCTTGCGTGATATCGGGAGGCATAGGCATAGTGGCTGCTATAAGATTTACAATCTCAGTTGGAATTAGGTGCTCAAATCTGTGCCAAGCCCATTTCGAGTCTTCCACGAAGATAGACACAGGCTTATATAACAAATAATCTGGAATTGGCCTCAACACAACATTGGCTAAGTTTACTTGTAGATTAGGCACCCATATGTGAATCCAAAACTAAACTTTGGTGCCTGTTCCGAGTGCCCACCTTACATTTTTCCACATATCTGCGCAAGTGCTGCACACAAGCCGCCAAAGTGGAGTGCAAGCATTAGAAGCTATTGGATCAAATCCCGACTGAGGATCGAATTTGTATTTCGAACAAAGAATTTTTCCCCATAAAGTATCCTTATTGTGATAGAGCCCCCAACAAAGCTTCGTACCAAAAGCTTTATTCACTAAGTGTAGCTTTCGTAGCCCCAAGCCCCTTTCCTCTTTTGGACGAATAACCTTGTCCCATGCAACTTTGCTCATTCGAGTATGATCTTCCTTCTTGCCCCACACAAATCCTCTAATCACCTTCTCCATGTCATTACACATTCCTATCGGCAATTTTGCTGTCTGCATTGCATAATGTGGCATTGTGCTCAAAATTGACTGTGCAAGGGTAACTCTCCCTGCTAATGACATACGAGAGACACTCCAACTTGCTATCTTCTCTTTCATTTTCTCTAGAATGTAAGCATAGGTAACCTTGTTCACCCGCTTATGCAAGATAGGAACTCCCAAATAGTGGCCTAAATTATCAACTTCCCGAAAACCAAGCAGGTCTTTCAAACTTTTTCTGGTTGCTCTAGTAACCTTTTTGGAAAAGAAAAGGGTAGTCTTTCTTATACTAACTTTCATCCCTTGAAAAATTGCAAAAATCTTCCAACACATTCATGATGGTCTCGGTCGTCGCCATATCTGCTTGCCCAAACAAAAGTAAATCATCTGCAAAGAATACGTGTGTGAGGGGTGGACCATTCTTGCACATCTGAAAAGGTTTCCAGTCTCCTGCCTCCACAGCTTGTGTAATTACATGTTCCAGGCGCTCCATAGATATGGAGAGAGTGGGCATCCTTGTCTCAACCCTCTAGACGGTGTAAAAGAATCTGGCATGTCTCCATTCCACAAGATTTGCATAGTGCTAGTTGAGACACAAGTCATAATTACATCCACTAATGTTGCTGGAACTCCGGCTTCATTCAAGGTATCATATAGGAATGTCCAGCTCACACGATCATAAGCCTTTTCGAGATCGATCTTCAAAGCCATTATTCCATGCCTTCCTTTTCCTGACCGCATTGTGTGCACAACTTCTTGTGCAATCACGATATTGTCTATAATGTGTCGCCCGGCTACAAAGCTAGCCTGAGCGGGTCCAACAATATGAGGCATGAGATTTTTCAATCTGCTAGCTATAGTCTTTGTAACTAATTTATATGCAATGCTGCAAAGTGCAATAGGTCTAAATTGAGCCATGAGTTTCGGTGCTTCAATCTTCGGAATCAGACATATAAGTGTTCTATTCATCCTCGCGTCCATCTTGCCTCCCTCTAAGATTCGAACTACTTCCATACTGATATTTTGACCGAGTACGTCCCAGTGTTTTTGATAAAAGCCGGCCTGAATTCCATCAACTCCCGGGGCCTTCCAAGGCTTCAAAGCGAAAAGGCTTTTGGACCTCCTCCATCTGCAAATTACTTAGGGGCGGAAAAAGACCTCGATGTACATATAAAGGCCGGTGTAGCTCATCCTCATCATACAACCTCTCATAAAATGACACTGCCATTGCCTTAAGTAAATTTTGATCATCAATCCACTCACCAAGTTCATTTTGGAGTTTTTTTATCCTATTGCGCTTCCGTCTCCTAATAGTGCGCAAATGAAAGAATGAGGTGTTTCTGTCACCTAGATGAAGCCACTCACTGCGTGACTTCTGATGCCACAAAGATTCCTCTCGCAACAAGATTTTATCCAATTCCTGCTTTAACTCTGCCTCAAGTTCTACAAAATGTGGGATGCATCGATGCTCTAGAACTCGTTGGATACCTGCGATGCGAGCCCATAAGTGTTTCTTCTGCCAGAATATATTGCCAAATACTTCCCTGTTCCACACCTGCAGCTTCTCTGTAAATGACTGAATATTATCCATTAAATCCTGATTTCTATCCCAATTATCCATCACAAAATCATCATACTTTTCATGGGACATCCAAGCTCTAAGAAAACGAAATGGTCTAGGAGCCCTAATGGGTGAGAAGCTGCAAAGATCCAAAAGGAGAGGTCTATGATCCGATTGATAACGTATCAAATGTGAGACTGAAGCCTCTGGGTAGGCCAATCT
The DNA here is from genome assembly GCF_023119035.1 of Salvia hispanica. NCBI lineage: Eukaryota > Viridiplantae > Streptophyta > Magnoliopsida > Lamiales > Lamiaceae > Salvia > Salvia hispanica. Next base: position 37,136,934 of record NC_062969.1, on the reverse strand, counting down.
CCAATCAGTGTTACAAAGTCCCCTGTCCAGTCGTTCATAAAGGTTTCCTCTTTTCCAAGTAAATCTCGGCCCTAAAAATCCAAGATCCATAAGCCTGGAATTAATAATCCATCGCACAAATTGGTGATTCACCCCTGTCCGATTTGTCGAGCCTCCCATTCGTTCTGAGCTCTGTACAATAGAGTTGAAATCACCCAAAAGCACCCATGGTAGCGTACTGTCTATCTGAAGTTCAGCTAGTCGGTGCCATAATTCTTCCCGCCGGCTAGGAGTTGGATGTGCATATACAGCAGTGAACAGAAAGTTTGTCTCATTTTGGTCCCAGACTCGACAGTGAATGAATTGAGTCGTTGTTGATATTATATCGACCTTCCAAAAATCATTCCACAACAACCAAATTCCTCCCGAAAACCCTGTTGCTTCCACTCTATGAGCATTCTGGTATCCGATCTTTCTAATGGTTCTATCAGCCGTTTCACCACTTTGTGAGGTTCTAGCAATGCTATGATGTGTGGTCTCTGTGTCTGGATCAACATGTGCAAAGCTCCTATAAAGAGGGTGCTCTTCGCCCCCTGACAATTCCATGATAAAATCATTAAATATAAATTAACAAAGAGAGGTCTGCATTGGTCCGTTAACATCGGCCATGCTTCCCAAAAGAACAACAACCACCCGTTGGGTCTCCACTCGTCTCCATCTCCATCGCATCATGATCTACCAACCCCATCCCCGTCTTATCCGGAGGTCTTCCCATCACCTGCATCCCTTGCTTATTTGTCTCCGGATCTGTGAGAGTCCCTTCGACCATACTCAGTTGTTGATCCCAGTGACCTATGGTTCTCTCACCTGAGCTGGTGCGGATATATCTGTGCTTGGAGTCAATATCATAGGCTGCTTCGACTCCACCTCCTTCAGAACCTAAACTCAATGAACTCGCCTATTGTAGACTTGGGTGGTTTGACATTTTTTGAAACCATTCTTCTCGTGGAGTCCGCTTTATTTTCCTCATTCACCACAAGCACACTCTTGTCTTTCCTTGCTCTCCCTTGCCATCCACTATTGTCACGGAAGTTCGTAGGACTTGTGCCTGACATTCAAATTATCCCCTTTTCCCTTTTCCTGTATTGTCCCCTCGTCTTGAAGGATGTCGAATCTGGAGCCCCCTGTCTCAGTACTTTCCTTTCCCTCATTCTCCCAATTACGTTTCAGTTGTTTCATCCTTTTCTCCACAATCATCCATGGTCCATATGTATCTTTGGGAACTTCCACAACCTTATCACTATTATTGTCCATATCCTCTCCGTCCTTGTTCGTCGGTTTACGAGCACAGTTAGCGTCGAGATGCCCGTACATGCCACAGAAAATGCATAACTCACTCAAGTTTTCATACTCTACTTTACATTCTTCACCGTGGATCGTGAATTTTGACACAAGGGGCTGCTTGAGATCAATGTTAACTGCCATCCTTGCGAATTTACCCCTCTGCAGCCCACTAGTATTGTAGTCAACACGGATCACCTTTCCAACAACTTCTCCAATTGCACTTATAACATTTAACGGATACAAGTGTAGTGGAAGTTTTGAAATCCTGATCCACACTATTGTGGATTGTGGAGCTGTGTGATGGACCCGAAACTTCGGCGTCCAATCTTGAACTTGCAGATAGCTTCCTGAAACCAGCCACGGCCCCTCGAGTACAGCCGCAAGATAGTCCTCCTGCTTCAGAAACTGCACTAGAAAATATCCACAACCCATATCCACCACCTCCGTTCCTTGCATATTCCATATCTGTCGAAGCTTCAAACAAAGCGCCTTGTATCCTATCGTTCTTCCCAACAAATTCACCACAATTGAGAATTGCGTGAGCTTTTCCTTGAGCCCCGTCGACAATCGAATTTTTGGCACTGGTCCCGATCTATTAATCTCAACATCGCCTGGTTCAACCCTCACCTCCTTTTCATTCGCCAACTCTTCCATAGTAACCTCCATCTCTGTCCCGGCGAGAAGTTTGTCTCGATAATCAGAGCCCGGCACCACTTCTTCTCTGTGCTTCACCTTTTTAGTCGCCCGGAACTCGTCGGCCAATCTTCGGTACTCAATTCCCTAGGGTTTTCCATAAATATCCTCTTCGGCGATCTGGTTGAATGTTTTAATATTTCGATTCATGTAATTATCCACGCATCACGCATGGTTTTCCTAATCTAATTTTTTTAACAACAAAGGATTTGTGTGATAAGTTGGATATGTATATGATCATTTTTAAGTGTTGGGTATAATAGTTAACTCACTAGGTCGGGCCATGATTTTTTTGATATGGCTATGGCCCATTCAAATTAATAGATTTTCCCTTGAAATATATGGTGTGTATCTTACGAATTTCGTCGAAAACCATTCTAGCACTTTATGTGTCTAGATGAAAAAATCTTTTATACCCATTAGCGTTAATCTTCCACTATTACTTATTCTACCAACCTCAAATGAACAAGTAAATCACTTTGTTCATCGCCAAAATTTCCATTCGGTGGATGCTTATTCATGGTCGAGTCTTTTTTTGTGATATTCAAATCAAAATACTATAACCACCACACTAAAATATATTCATTTTTCATTTTCCTCTGTCTATAAAAATATAAACATTTCTATTTATAAAAAAATTATTCTTAACTCATTATATTTATTTACATGCATCAATTTATTTACAACTTATATTATTATGGCATATCATTAAACACTAATAATAATATAGGTCACACTATATATTAATTTACGTGCAATTTCAAATGCACGTATTTATATTAGACGAATAGAGTATAAAGTCACGTTATTCAACTTGATGCAATTTGATGATAATAATGTAGGTCACTATATATTATGATCATTTTAGAAGGATAAATATGTGAATACTTATTATTATTTTGTTATAAAAATTTTCTATCAAACATAAGTGGCTGATATAGAATTATTTAACTAGCTTATTAAACACGTGGAAGGAAAATCATTTATGTTCCATAACTAGGATATAAATCTCTATCGGGCCCTATCTTGACAATATTTCACACCACTTATCAAACGAGCCCTAAGACTATTAAACTAGAAAATGGCATCAATTGAATATGCAAATTAAAAAACAAAAAAAAAAAAGCAGTGTAAAAGTGATCTGTTTTTCTTAAAAGTATTAGTAGTAACTACTTCCTATATCTGTTATTACTTGTCACTAGTTTCTTTGTAAGTCTATTTGTTAATAATTGTCATACTTACTTTTTATTTCATCTGTCCCATTCAAGATGTTTATATTTCCTTTTTAGTTTGTCCTACTAAAGATGTCCATTTTTCATATTTTGAAAATAAATTCCTCTCTAATATCTCCTAATTAAAATATTCAATCACTTTTTTCACTCTACTTTATCATACATCGCTATTCCACCTAAAATCCCGTGTCATTCAAGAATATGGACTTCTTAATTCTTGAATAGGACGGAGGGAATATTATTTTTGCTATTGAATCTCACATTCCACTAACTCGTTCTCACTTACATTTTATTAGTATAAAACTAATACGGTATATAAAAATATGACACATATTCCACCAACTTTTTCAATCCACTTTCTATTACTTCCTTCGTCCGCCATTTGTAGTCTCATTTTGACTCGGCACAGGTTTGAGGAAATTGTTTGACTTTGTGAAGAAAAATGAGAAAATAAGTTAATCGAATGTGAGTTCCATTTTTATATACTCCTATCGCCCCAAGTTACTTGAGTCATATTCCATTGTGGGTTTACTTGAGTCATTTATCTTTTTGGTTAAAAACAAAATATTTAATCATACTTACTTTATTCTTTCTTTTACTTTACTCTCTCTCCTCTCTTCTATTTTATTCTCGCTTCTACTTTATTTAATTCACTAAACACAACTTTCTTAAATCATGTGCAGAAAAGAAACGCCTCAAATAAGTAACATGAGACAGAGAGAGTATTAGTTTTATAATCGAATGTGAACAACCCAAAATAAAAATAAAATAAAATAAATAGGACTTTAAATTACGCATACCTCAAAATAATAAAATGAGATATTTATTCACAAATAGAGGGAGTATATTTCTTAAAACCCTTGATGGATCAACCTGTGCCGAGTATTGGCTGATGGAGGGAGTATTTATCATGATCTACCCCTATAAAAATAATACTAAGATATTTTATTTTGATTAGAAATAAATTTTAAAATATTGTACTCCCTCCGTCCACGAATAAGAATCCCGTTTTTCCATTTTTTTCCGTCCACGAATAAGAATCCTGGTTCATAATTACCAGGTAAAGAGACCCTTCATTCCACTAACTCATTCCACTCACATATCATTTAAAACTAATAGATACAAGTGGGACCCCTATTCCACTAACTTTCTTCTACCCATTTTTTTTAAAATTTCTTAAAACTCGCGCCATTTAGAAATGAGACTCTTAATCGTGAACGGAGGAAGTACTACTTTAAAAAAAATTCCTACAGTATCTACTGAAAAAGTGAAAAAAGAGAAAACTCCTCTCTTTTCTGGAAGGGAAAGCAATTTTATTTATAAGAATATTTTGTGCGCTGGAAAAATCTGGATTAATTAATCAGATCATATTGCCAACCGTACCACCGGTCTTCGTTTATCTTTGCGCCTTTGCCTGCTTTCTCCAATTTCAAACTCCCAATTTCCGAGATCCATCTTCATTGATCTGCCCTCGATATGTCTTACGCATATCTTTTCAAGTATATCATCATCGGCGATACCGGTAATTTCTTCTTTCTCCCTAATTCCACTGTTTTTCATGGTCATATGATGTTAATTATGCTCTCTTGATAGGGTTTTGGTTGAGCCCGGATTTAACGTTTCAATTAGGTTTTGACTGTCACTCCGATGCACGAGTAGTTCGTCGTTGCCTGCGTTTACGAATCTATGTGCTACTTGTTGTGAAATACTAGAGAAGTAGATCATCAGTGGATTTCATTAGATCAATGTCGTACATTTAATTTAGAGATTTTGGATTTCCAGTTGGCTCTAGTTAATTATGTTGGGGTTTGATCTTGGTTATCTTATCCAGCTGAAGCACTTATTTGGTATCCATCTTTCTTCTGTAGGGGTGGGAAAGTCATGTCTTCTTCTACAATTCACAGACAAGCGTTTCCAGCCCGTGCATGACTTGACCATTGGAGTCGAATTTGGGGCTCGGATGATTACAATAGACAACAAACCAATTAAACTTCAAATATGGGACACGGTTAGTTCGTGTTGATATATTAAGGATTTTACATTCAATAGTTTGTTATCTCGTCTAGACTGTCTATGCTACTACCATAATTGGGCTATTAGTTCAATTGCTAAGGATGCTCGAAAAAGGCTTTCAAATGATTATTATTGTATATTTGTATTCCATTGTTTCCTGCTACCAATCACACTATTCGAAGTCATGTGGCAAACAATATCCATGTTAAGTGTTAACTATATGTAGACTAAAAAGGACCTGATTTGAGAATAGCACATTCCTTTGCACATATTAGAAGCTTAATGTAAGTTGCCTGTTCTTCAGCTTTAAAACTGTGTATAATTCAAAATTTGAGGAGATACTGTTATGCTTGTCGTCATTGGTACATCCATGTGATAGTTCCGAGTAGGGATACGATATTTATTGGTACTTTTCATCTTTTAAGGCTCTCATGCTATTATTTTGAAGTTATTAATATACTGCGTGTTTGAGTGGTGCTACAGGCCGGTCAAGAATCCTTCAGATCCATCACAAGGTCATATTACAGAGGAGCTGCTGGTGCACTTTTGGTCTATGATATCACCAGGTAGCTTTTTTTTTTTGTGTACTCGCCATGTTTTATATATTGTGCTCTTTAGAAACATCATCCTGCTGATGACTCACGCCCGACAATGATTTTTTAACCAATAGGATAAGCAGTCGTTTAGAAAAAATTTATGTGCCTCATCATATTAGCACTTGCTTGGAATGATAAATGTTATAATTTTCATGGCTTTCCTTGTTACTAGCCTGTACAAGTCCTCTTCTGTATGAAACTACTGTATTGTTTGTTCATCGTCTTCCCTGTGTCTCAGGAGGGAAACCTTTAATCACTTGGCAAGCTGGCTAGAAGATGCAAAGCAGCATGCAAATCCAAACATGACTATTATGCTAATAGGCAACAAATGTGATCTTGCCCATAGAAGGGCCGTTAGCACAGAAGAAGGAGAACAATTTGCAAAAGAACATGGGTTGATTTTCATGGAAGCATCTGCAAAAACTGCTCAGAATGTAGAGGAGGTGATCAAGAATTTTAAAATTCTATGACATAAGATAAAAACTATTGCCTACCCCCTCATATTTTGATTATACATTTCTCTGCAGGCTTTTATTAAAACAGCTGGAACGATATATAAGAAGATCCAAGATGGAGTATTTGATGTTTCAAATGAGGTTAGGATCTTCAATTCTCCTTTACCTAGTTGCTTCCCTTATTACCAAACAGAAGATTGCTTGCTCTGTTCATTCTATGAATGCTCTTGCTTCAAGTTAGCAAGATCTCATGATTTTTGCGGTGATTGTTTCTGAGATATCTCGACTCTATTTTCTCATGTGGGGGAATTTCTAAATAATGTTGCCAATTTATGAGTGACATCTCCATTCACCTTATTGCTTACCTTACTAAAATTCAAAAATACCCTGTAAGAGAGAGCATGATGAAACAACTTGGCCTGTTATTACATTTTGATAAACTCAAATTTGATCGCCTAATTGATGTCAGTTGTACTTGCTTCTCCCTTTTCTCAGTCTTATGGAATAAAAGTAGGTTATGGTGGAATTCCCGGGCCATCTGGAGGCAGGGATGGTTCCTCTTCTCAAGTTGGAGGTTGCTGCAGTTGAGATTTGTCTTAGCGCACCATAGACATTATTTGCTGCTCTTCCTGGGCATTGTGTATACTCCACAACTTGGCATTGCCAGTAAATTTGTTGTTATCATGCTTGCAGTTATGTTTTTCTACGCGCCATTGTGACTGTATATCTGACAATACAGATGGGAGTGCGAGCGAAAAAGCATACATGTTTTTTTGTTCTAGTTGTGGGTTTGTTCTACCTATGTATTTTGTGCAAATGTAGAACCAGTTCTTTTATTTAGTCTTGTCTTATTTTGTTGAACCATCACTTCTCTACTCAAACACTACGTCCACATTTGATTGCAATTGAAAAAAAATCGAATGATAGCAAGAGGCTATATACAGAAAGGGGGAGGAAGAGGACGGTTACCGAGCTCTCAACCACAACTAGTGTTGCCACCCCCTGGTGTTGGGTACAGTGGTCTCTCTCTTATCGTGGATTAATGTTCAACCACGCTTATTAATCTCCCAAACACCAATTGATTAATAAGCAGAAGGAAGCTTGGGCTACCAAACACTTATTTTGTATTAGTGGCCTAATCTGTTCTACCAAACGCACCATAAAATATATGGTATCATGGTGCAACATTTCTCGTTAGTTAGTTACCACGTTTAAGATAAGCTAACAAATTTAACATGAGAAAAGTTATTGACATTTAAATCTGAAACATTAATTTGATAAAACAGCAATGATTTGTTTATAAAATGTGAATAATAAAAAAATATATTATTAAAATAGTACTAAAAAAAAGAGATGATGTAACGGAATATGGTGTGTTCTCATACGATTTGTACAGCAGAGGCAGCGTGCATGCCTTGAAAACGGTTTGTATTTAGCTTTTCAGTCACTCGGCATTATTCAACAATACCAAATTGGAGGAAGAAACTTTGCCCAAAACCAGGAATCGAAGAAAAGGTATTTATTTATGATCCATCCTTCTCTCCCTCATCATCATCGATCATCCAAATCAATCAAAATAGTAATCTCTAATTTGTAATTAATAGTTGCAGGCGAGAGCTATGGATGCTAGCAGGAAGAGAGCGAGGGACGGGGAAGCAGCAGAAATCCTCCAACCCAACAAAAAAGAGCGCATCGACGATCGGAGGCGTTACGAGTTCCACGACGGAATCGGAGTTTTCGATTTCCCGTGGCTCAAGGAGGGCGTGGTCTTTGAGGATCACAATCACGACGACAAGTTTTCATATCTGGACGAGACTTTCGCAGCGGACCGCGATCAGTCGCAAAATCTCTGTGTTTCTGTGGACGGTGATGATGATTTCAGTTTTCTGTCGCTGGTGGATGATCTGGAGCCGGTGGATTGCATTTGGAGCTCCGTGATTGATCAACCGCTCTTCGGCGTTGGATCTGGCAAGGGATGATTGTGTATGATGGTATTGGTGCATCATCCATTTTTCTGCAAAATTGTGCTTTTTTGAGATCCGAGGCTACATCGAAACTCCAAACTCCAAAATACTTTTGTTTTTTGTTTTTCAAAAAATGAAAAATAGTGAAATATAATGTAGCCATTCATTCCTCTCCAGTGAACCTAAATTGGAGAGATTGAGATGATAATTGAGTTGTATCACTCCAACTACCAAAATCCAAGATTTTGCCATTTGCGAAATTACACCATTGGATTCACTACCATCAAACTCCGATATTTCATTTTCAATGCTTATGAATCATCCCTGCTGACAATTCATTTATTTATTTATGTGTACTCAACAAAAATGATACACGTGTAAGCACTTGATATATATATATATATATATATGTATTTAAATGTTTAAGTATTTTGGTTTAACCTATACTCCAATGTGATGGTAGCAAATAAAACCAAATATTTTATAGTGATAATTACAATTGAGGGGTCTCTTGATGTACAAGCGTGGGCTTTTGCATTTATAAAATTCGTTGGCCTTCCACAGCGTTGCTTTCCTTGAAAGAAAAGAAAGTATACGCCTACTTAAAGTTGTCCCAATGGGCAATGAGCATCTCAAGATTAACAAGAAATTTTCTACATTATACTCATATATATAATGTTTTTAGTCGATGGTGCGGGTGCGGGGGCATTGGCCGCTTCTGTCTTCTGTTGGTGATATTTTGAAGATCCCCGTTTCTAATGATATTCTGAAAATTCATATGTTAATTCACGAAATTAATAAACTAGAACGCAATTTCACAAACAATTAAACAAATAAAATGATCCTAGGTAAACTCCTACATAGGCCTGTCAAAATGGATGTCGGGTATTGGATACCCGATATCCAAACCCGAAAAAATCGGATAATTGGATACCTGAAACCCGATTTTTTGGGTATCGGATCGGATCGGGTAGTGAGAATTTTGGATTATCGGGTATCGGGTTACCCGATATCCGATTGGGTATATCCGAATTATCCGATTTATCCAATTTATTTTCTAAAATTAATAAATTATATTTTTATTATAATTAAATGTAATTTAATTTTTTAACTACAATTTAATTAAGACTTAATAGTTAGCATATAAGATATGTAATTTAATTTTTTTAATTACATTTTAATTTCATTGACTTGTGATATTTATAATTTTGAATTTTTTGATGATATTATTGTTAGATCTTGATTCTTATGAATTATTGAATTGTGATATTTATAAAGGATGAATGTTTGGACTTATTAATTTTGATGGTAATTGACTTATTGTGGATGGATGAAAGATGTTAATATGTAGTTTAACTTAATGAATTTTGTATTTTTCAATTTTGTAGTTATTTTCTTTTAAATTCGAACTAGAACAACAATAAGAATTTTGTATTCCTAAAAGTTTGTAGTTATTTCTCTTAAATTCGAGCTACTATACGAATTTTGTATTTCTAAAAGTTTGTAGTTATTTTTACTTGAATATTATAGTACTTCAACTTTGTATTAAATTTGAATTAAAATAATATTAAATAAATTTTAAAAATTTGTAGTTAATTTTCAACAAAAAAAAAAATTTCGAAATCACAATTGGGACTGAATACCCGATTTTCGGGACTGGATACCCGAGTCGGGTATCTGGGTACCCGAAATCAAATTCGGATCGGGTATCGGGTATTGGATTTTGGGAATTTCGGGATCAGATACCCGAAAATTTTGAATCGGGTATCCGCGGGTACCCAATTTGACAGGCCTACTTAGGGCTGGGGAAAAATATCGAAAAAATGATATATCGCTCGTATCGTATTGAAAGATATCGAAAAATTATCGAATTTTCGATATATCGTAATTTTCAATACGATACGATAACGATATGAATTTCCTTATATCGCGATATATCGTTTTATATCGAAAATACGATATATATCGAAAATTTTCGATATATCGATATATATCGATATTTTATTTTCGATATATATCGATATTTAACGATATATCGAATTTCGGTACGATATATCGAAATATCGATACGATAACGATATGAAATTTTTTTATATCGAAAGTTCGATATATCGAAACTTTCGATACGATAACGATATGAAATTCTTTCATATCGATATTTTCGATACGATACACGATACAACGTTTTCGATACGATATATCGTATCGACCCACCCCTAGGCCTACTCCTACATATCAAGAATTACCTTTTTATGATGATCTTCTTTGCGTAGACGAAGACATGCTACTCCCTTCATTGTACCAATTGGATTCGAACATATGCAATTATGATTTCGTGGGAATCTTCATAAAATTATCTTTAATTTTATAGTATATGGTATGTGAAAATTAATTTAAATTAAGAGAATTATGTTGTCCCACAATAAGAGTCACGCTTTGCCATTTCTGTAAGTCTCACAATAAAAGTCACATTTCATTTTTACCATAAACGGTAAATACACATTCCACTAATTCACTTCACTCACATTTTATTATAAAATCAATATAAAAAAGTGATCTTATATTCCACTAACTTTTCAACTCATTATTCTTTACATTTCTTAAAGCTCGTGCCCACAAGTGGCTCCTAATAAAATATGCATGCTTTGAAAGTGACATGTGTTATTAAATATTCTAAAAATTATTCAAATGCATCTACAATATCGTCAGTTGATGCATAACCACAAAAATAACGATAACCCGATTTAGCCTTATTGCTTAAAGTAATCTTATAAATTCGTCATGTGGCGTAATCTAGGCGGTAGATCATCCTAATCTAAGAGCTCTAGTTTGATCTTAGTTTTAATATAAATTTAGTTTTATATTAATCCATAACCTATATATATATTGTTGATCCACATGATAAATATAAGAAAATTGGCTGTTGAAATCTAAGATTGCAAAGAAGTTATGGTATTGCTGCCTAGGACGCTGATATGGTCATGGGCCCATATCCCAGATGTCATTTAAACTAGCCGTTTAAAAAAAATGATTAGTACTATTACAAACTAATCAACGAATATTTGAGATAATATATAGGAAAATTGGTCCCAAATATCATGAACTTTGCTCAGATTTTGGTTTTTCCCATAAACTTACAAATTAGTATCATAAATCATGAATTTTCAGATTGGTTTGATATTTCCCCAATAATCTAAGAATTTTTGAAGAAATTTTCTAAAATGCGTGCCTAGCGTTTGTGAAAGAGAGAAACAAAGTTTTGAGTTTTAATTTTTGTAGTGTAGCATCACTAGTGTGTGTTTCTAATTGAATTCTTTGTGTTTTTATTAAATTTATTTTGTTTTCTTTATTTTTAGTATTTTATTTTGTTAAATAAAAGTAGTATTGACTATATTGTGTTTAATATTCTAAATAGATATGTCAACATGACATGCCACTTATAAGAATTCTGCTAAATAGGATTTAAAATGCCATATAAACTAGCCAGATTTTATTCTTGGTCTACCGTGAGAAATACCAAACCAATCTGAAAGTTCATGATTTATGGTACTAATTTGAAAGTTTATGAAAAAACCAAAATTTGGACAAAATTTATGATATTAGAGACCAATTTCCCAAATATATATAGGTTGTGGACCAGCTTACGAATGAGATACGAGTGGATACTCTTGTGTTTAGGTATTTTAATCATTCACGGTAAATTATGTCATTTTCCACTATTCATATATAATAATAGGTCCATGATCAATTGAGATTTTTTAGGGTAATAATGAGATGCAATATCAGCCACTCATTTTTATTGAATGAGTGGTCCAGATTTTGCCACACAAAATATATATTTAGATTAATTAATTATGAAAGGGCAAAATGGTAATTTCATATTTAAATTGGATTCTTTAGCTTGTGTTCTCCCTCTCCTTCCCAAATACTGCCAATGATTTCCATCTCAGCGCCGCCCCCAAAATCTCTGCCACAATCTCCATTGGTGACAAGCTCCCCGACGCCACCCTATCCTACCTCGACGCCTCCGACGAGCTCCAGACTGTCTCAATCGCCGACCTCACCGCGAATAAGAAGGCAATTTTGGTCGCGTCCTCCGCCGCCGCCTCCTTCATCCGCGCCCTCAGCGATGCCTCCATCGCCTCGCTCTCCTACGCCACTCTCTGCCACGTCACCTTCTCCATCTCCATCCTCCTCACACACTCCTCCAGCTCCATTTTCCTCCTCCCTGCTCTCGAGATCTCGTCGTCTCTCTGCTTCAGCAGAGACTGGATCTTCGAATCGTAACTCCTCACCAGGAGCGCCGTCTGCCGCCGCTGCTCCTGTAGCGCGATTCTCAATATGTTCGTTCTGTTTCGGTTGACGAAAATTGCAATTAGTAATTACTCCGTTTTCTCTTCAATTTGAAAGCCAAAAATGGTTGATTTGATTTGTGAATTCATTTGTTAATTATGTGGATTCGATTTCTCTAAAAGCGAAAGCAAATTACAATTAATTTGTGAAATGATGCAGTTTTTAATTGATTGTGTCGCTGAAATTTTTGAGTTGTGTAGATAAGGTGTTTGTGATATTGCCTAAAACATTATTGTTGACATAAATTATATAAGTTGTTGACATGAAAATGTTTATTTTTTACATGAATTATATAGCTCGTTGACATAATAACGTTTATTGTTGACATGAATTATATAGGTCGTTGGCATAAATTTTATGAAAAATGTTGTTGACATAAATTATATGTAAAACATTGTTGTTGACATGAATTATATGTAAAACGTTGTTGTTGACATAAATAATATACATCGTTGACATGAAAATATTTGTTGTTGACATTAATTATTTGTAAAATGTTATTGTTGACATCGTAGTTGACATAAATAAAGTTTGTTGTTGACATCGTAGTTGACATAAATAACGTTCGCTATTGACATCGTAGTTGACATAAATAACGTTTGCTGTTGACATCGTAGTTGACATAATGTCTCTGTAGTTGACATCGTGTGAAAATGACAATCATACCCCCGAGTTGACATATTGTCTCAGTAGTTGACATTGTGCGAAAATTGTGAATGAGTGGCTGAAAATGCATCTTAGTTCTCAATTAGGCCCAAAAATCTCAAACTAACAAAACCCTATAATAATATACATATACTACATTTCATTGTCTTCAGTAAATCCTATAGTTTAATAATGAAGCTTTTCTAATATACCTTAATATATTGTTCCCTCTACCTCAACTAAAATGACATAATTTCGTTTTTAGTATGTCTCAACCAAGATTGATATATTTCTATTTTTCATAATTTTATTTCTTCAATTAATACACCTAACCACCTCTCTTTTCTCCTATTAAATAGAGTATATTAAACTCTCTTTCTCTCACCATTTAATACTGTCCGCCACTGTTTTTCATTCCATTTAAACATATTAACCAAGAATTTCTAAAATCTCATGTCAATTAAGATATGTGTCATTTTAGTCGGGCCGGAGGGAGTAATATATTCCACCCTCAATTTTCAATTAAACTTATTATATGCCCAATTCTTAACCATATTTGAATTTTGAACTCGCGAAATAAATAATTATACGCAAATCAAGTTTTTTGTTCAGTTAGTTTTAAAATTTTTGAAGAGGCAGTTAGTTTTAGAATTAAACTAACAAAATTCTTTATAAAGAGATTCATCGTGTAGTTTCTTACCGTTAGAATATTATGATCCACGAATTATGGATTTTTTTATAAAATAAAAAAGTACTACTCCTACACTACCGGATATTGAAGCTTCTGGATTTGTTAAAACAACACCGCAATATGTTTTAGATTTCAATTCCTAGACTTCTTTTGATAAATAAATAGACACAAATTTAAATGTCACGCCATGATTGGCTCCAACCGAAAACCTTTGATTTTAGTCGCCCTAATTGATTTCTTGAGAAAACACGGTTATCACTCATAAGTTCTTCCTTGATAGAATTAATTAGAGAAACAAGTAATAAATGGCAATTTATGAAAGATAAAAAGGGGTCAATTAAAAAGACTAGAAGCGAAAACATTAAACTTGACCGATAAATACTATTTCGAGCCATTAATGTAAACTTCTATTTAAAATTATGTCAAATGTCATTAGAACGTTGACTACTAATTACTCAATAAATCAACAATTACAAAGTCATTTTTTGGGGTGATTAATGACATACATATACTCTTCATTAATTGTACCATATAATATTTGATATTCATGTACTTTTGTCACTGCAGTCTACACCAAAAAGCAATTTATTTACTAATTTGTACAAGTAATGATTATTTATTTATATGCATTGATAAAAAAATATTGTGCAACTAATAATGGTAAAGTGCAAATAAGGTAAATTTTTTTTGGAATTACTAAAATTCAGAATAACTACTTATCCATAATTGGACTGATTTAAATCACGTGGTCTATGAGATTGGCAATTAACTTTTGTCATGAATTTTAAATTAATTAGTGATACATTGCATTGCAAATAAGCGGTCGTTATACGATAATAATGATATTATACACGCAAAATACAAGGATAAGGACTAAACAAATGAAAAGATTGAAGATGCTTCAACTTGCATTGAGTAATTTTAGGAACACTATTACATTAGAGTAATTTTAGGAGGGGTCTCAAAGACTTTATGTAAAAGTTATTGACTTAATTTTACTTGTATAACATGGTAAAAAACATCACTCGGAAATGATTGTCGTCCTTCCTTGTTTTGATATATTTTTAAAATTCAACATTAATTTAAGTTCAAACAATTTAGTTATTAACAAAGCAATTGAACCCAAAAATATGAGCGTAAATTCAATTGATGATAATTGCATTTATTAGTACAAGTATGAGTAATTTATTTCCGGATAAAAATAATTAAGCTAAAGCAAATGCATAAATGCGAAGAGTAAAATAAGCGATGAAATGAAACAACGCCACACAAATACATACATACATACATACAACGGAGCGCTACTCAGATCGACATTATCAAAACCCATTCTCTCCTTCTTCTTCTTCTTCTTCTTCTTCTACTTCTGCAACTGTGGGGACTCGTCGATTCATTCTTTATTTGATTCATCGATGCTAGTTTAGTGTTTCCTTGTTGCCGGTTTCTTCCGCTACTGCGAAGAACATTCTTCCGACATATATACTGCTTTTTAAACACAAGAACCGACCCAATTTCACGCCCAAATTTCTGGGTTTTCTCTTTCATCCGCATTGCTAAACTAATCTTTCAGTGGGTTTTCCTTATTTTGCATTTTCAGCCTGAAATTTCCCACTGGAATGTCCCATTTGTGGTTCTAATTTTTTTCGAAAAATCTTGATTTCTTTTTCCGGTTGTTGTATTAATGTGTTTCACCGCGAGATTCCTTCTTGGAACTCGAAGCCTTGATTAATCATGAAGATAAAGCTGCGAAAGTCTGTGATTTTTTTGCTGTCGGTGACCGTTCTCGCTCCAATTGTTCTGTACACGAACACTCTTGGAGCGTATCTCGCTTCCTCTTCTTGTAATTCTCCCTCTTTCTTTTAATTGCAATTTCAATTTAAGCCCTTTTTGCTATATTCTTTTAGTAGATTATAAGTTACTGCATCTCTTTTTCTTTATAGCATTATTGATTAATTTGTGTTTTTTTTTTTTTGCTATTTTCAGCCAGGAATGAATTCATAGAAGATGTTTCGACCTTTGTAAGTATATCAATCACTTGTTCTGGATTTTGCAGTATTATTAGCCCTTTTGTTTTCACAGAAGAGGGGTTTTGATTTCTCGGATTTGTTGTTTTTTAGACATTTGCTGGTGAAGTCAGACCATTAAATGTGCTACCACAGGTAATGGATTCATGAATTTCTTTCCTTTACTTCTTTGATGTGTATTGTTTGTATGGTGATTTTAGATCTTTGTTGTCCTGATATGCTGTAATTCACTCTCTAACTGCTAGGAGTCGTCTGCTGCGTTGAAAGAACCTCTGGGTGTAGTTTATTCTGAAAATTTAGGCGATTCTAGTTCAGAAAGCTCGAATGCTTCATCCGGAGAAAATGTTCATATCAATAGACAACTCGCTGAAGGTTGGTATTAAACTCATATTCGGGCTTGCAAATTGCCTGCTGAACTGAATGATGGATTATGGTTTTATTATTCTTATGGTATCAATCATATAATCAGCAGAGGATGGAATTTCAAGTTTAGCCAATCTGGGCAGTGGAGGGAATACTATAAGGCAGGTGACTGATCAGGAGCACGAGGTTGCGCTGGAGAAGAAGGAAGAAAACACAAGGGAGACTGAATTGATTGGGAAAGTAAATCAGGCTGAGCAGAATAAAGCAAACAGAGAAATTGTTTCCCGGCGTTCCAAGGGCAAATCGGGAAGGCCATTAGAAAGAACTGTAAGATTGTTATCTACTGCTGGGGTTTTTTGGTTGAAGTAGTAGCGGCGTATACTTTTAGTGTTCTTTTGGTTTTAAGCTTCTGTCATTATCTCATCCTGTTTAAAGGAATATTCACAATTTATGGCTTTTGGTCAAGCTGGTAGTTCTTTCGTCAACTGATTAGTCACATTGTAGGAGTTATTGGAATCATCTTGTTGTGGCTTTCAGTCGGTTGAATCTCATGCGTTTGATTGTTCTCTTATAACCATTGAACAATTGGTAGTTTGTTTAGAGATGTAGAAAAGCACATGTATGCATAATTTTTTTTTAATTTTTCATCCGGTTGCGGGTCAAATTGACTTATGAAGTTTTTATAATTCACTTCTTTCTATGCTATTGTTTCTCTAAGAAACTAAAATGTCTATAGCACATGTCCCAGGCTGTTGTCAAAGATAATCCAAGAGAAGCTGGAAGTGAGAAACAGAATGAACGGGTGATATTTCCAGATGCTCGTATACGTCAGCTTAAGGACCAACTTATTCAAGCAAAGCTTTATCTCTCTCTCTCTGTGACTCGATCCAATCCTCAATTTGTAAGGGACCTGCGCTTGCGTATGAAAGAGGTTGTGAAAGTACTTGGAGATGCCACCAAGGATTCTGAGCTGCCAAAGAAGTAAGTTATACTGTTGTATGTATATCAGATTTGATAGTTTCAGGAAGCCTCAGACCTCTGTGCCTGAAGCATGTTCAATTCCTTTCTTTCAGTTTTCGCAGCCTCTAATTTTTCCTTCTTTTGGTTTTTGGTTGAGTTTAGTGCTTTAGAGAGGTTGAAAGCGATGGATCAAACACTTTCAAAAGGCAAACAATTGGAAGAAGATTGTGCTTCCTCAGTAAAGAAACTCCGAGCCATGCTGCATTCTGCTGAGGAGCAGCTTCGAGTCCATAAGAAGCAAAATTTATTTTTGACGCATTTAACTGCCAAGACAGTGCCCAAAGGGCTTCATTGTCTTCCTCTCCGTCTTGCAACAGAGTATTTTATGTTGAACGCATCCCAACAGCGATTCCCGAACGAAGAAAAACTTGAAGATCCCAAGCTATACCACTATGCATTGTTTTCAGATAATGTATTGGCTGCTGCAGTGGTTGTAAACTCATCGATAACTCACACAAAGGTAAGAGAGTATTAAAACACAAGCCTTACTTTTTGTAATGCTAGTAATAAGAAGAGAATAGCAATCATGTTCATCTGTAATGTAGTCGAAAATGGTTCAACTGTTCCTTCAAAATCAAATGATAAATTTTCTGTCTTGACCAGGATCCATCAAAACATGTCTTCCATATTGTGACTGATAGACTCAATTTTGCTGCAATGAAAATGTGGTTTTTGGCAAATCCTCCTGGCCGTGCAACCATTCAGGTTCAGAATATTGAGGAGTTCACATGGTTGAATTCAAGCTACAGTCCAGTCCTTAGACAGCTGGGTTCTCCCACCATGATTGATTATTACTTCAAGAATCGACATGTTGAATCTGATTCCAACATTAAATTTAGAAATCCGAAGTACCTGTCAATGATGAACCATCTTCGCTTTTATCTTCCAGAGATCTTCCCAAAGCTGGACAAGGTTTTATTCTTAGATGATGACATTGTGGTGCAGAGGGATCTTACTGGCATATGGTCTCTTAATCTGAGGGGCAAAGTTATTGGTGTTGTTGAGACCTGTGGACAGAGCTTCCACCGGTTTGATCGTTACCTCAACTTTTCAAACCCGCTTATTTCAAAAACATTTAGTCCCCGCGCTTGTGGTTGGGCATTTGGGATGAATATCTTCGATCTGAAAGAATGGAGGAAGCAAAATATTACAGAAGTATATCACAAATGGCAGAACCTGGTAAGAACCATGGTAGTTTGTGACACCTTTGCTCGATATCATCTTTGTTCTGAATTGATAAGTTGGCTTGCCTAATTGAGTATACAGTATGACCAACCTTATATTTGGGACTTTATGTGTGATAATGTGGTCGGTTACGGTTAGTTGAAGTTTGAAAATGTATTTGCATGACAATCATCAGCGTTTTAGCTATAATCTTTGCTATCTTAGCATTATACGGTTATACCTGTATTTCTTCACTGAGCATGTATTTATCCTTTTTTTTTGGATCTCATTCTAAGCTACATTATCTTTTTGCTGTTCAGAATCATGACAGGCTGCTTTGGAAGCTGGGGACTTTGCCACCCGGTTTGATAACATTCTGGAATCGCACTTTTGCTCTCGAGAAATCCTGGCATGTTCTGGGACTTGGTTATAACCCAAATGTAGTGCAGAAGGATATCGAGCGGGCAGCAGTTATACATTATAATGGCAACCTGAAGCCATGGCTCGAGATAGGCATACCAAAGTTCAGAAACTATTGGGCGAAATACGTGGACTATGATCAAGTGTATTTGCGGGAGTGCAATATCACTCCTTAAGTCTGCTGTCCTCAAGGTTGCAGGTCAGTCACTTGAAACATTTCTCATCCAAGCCGGAGATGTTAGTAACATATCTTGTTAGTGGCGTTAGATATATATATGAATCTCCACCATTCATTGTTAAAGTCTTGATTGTTGCAGATGTGCTTCAAATAGAACTTGTATTGTAAATGATTGAGCAGAGTCTTCCCCTCCCTCCCCTCTTCCAAATCCCAATTTATATTAATTTTTTGCTTGAGTTTGTTGATTGTGCCTATATGTTGCCATTTTGGTTAGTTGACTATCTTCAATTCTAGTGTTTAGATAATAGTTTTTCTTGAGTTTTAGTTGAGATAACTCCCTAGATTTGATTTGAATTGTGTTGATATGAGTCATATGACTGGTGTTGAATTTATTGGGAGTGTGGGACAAGGAATATATGCTCCTCTAAATTTGGTTTGTTAATTTATTTGTAATAAATTGAATATGATACACACGCACAAGGCTTGCATCTGTGGACAGGCTGGTTTTGGGAGATGAATGATAGAAGTATTTCTTAATTATGTAGTGAGTTGTGACAGCATAAACATCCAGCTTTTGTCACCTGCATCATTAATAATCAAATTATTATCGTCGGTTGTGTTGGTTCAACTCACCTACTATTACACTTTATTTTTTGAAATTATTATTGTTCATGAAACCCCCTATTCCCACACGATTGCAAAGTAATTAACCACACCTCAAATCTTATTAAATAAACGGAATTAGGATAGTTGGATATGCAACACCAAACTGATCCAAAGAAAATAATTAATTTAGTCTAAAAGTGATTAGGACATTATGGAAATAATTGTTCTAGCCATAGCTTTCATGTCATTAAGTGGAGTGGTTGGTTGTTGATGATGTCGGCCAGGAGTAGATACGATTAGTGTTTGATACATAAGAAGAGGCTAAGAAAAGCTTTGTTTAATAAGTTTTTAACCCGTGTTCAATATATAAGAAACGAAATAATTTTTTTTTTAACTTTATTTCACAATTTTATATCATCATTTCTTAGTTTAAGTGACTTGGCCAACGTGAAGCGGTAATGACCGAGACCAAAGATCTCGGGATTGAATCCGTCATGACACGGCATTTAGATTTATGTTCATTTGTCTATATAAAATAATACATTCGTTTCATAGTAGTAGGGTCATTTAATTTTCTGTATTCGTTTTGTAAAAATAATTATAAATAGTTTAAGTGGAGAAAAAGTAAAAGTAAGAGATAAAATACGGTAGATAATATTCTTTTTTAAATTATTTTCTTTCTTACTTTATCCTTTCTCCATTTTTACTATTTATTATTATTCTTTCAGAACGAGAGTAGAAAATTAAATGACTCTATTATTGAATGGATACCTATTTTGTTTGGCATTCTATTACCTGATACATTTATTTCTTAATACACTAATATGAAATTGACAAGTGGACACCTATTAAGAAAAATAACAAAAATAAATTTACTCATTCTTTCACAATATCTCTCTCATATATTCACTTTTAGGCTTTTAGCACAATGTATCAAACTATCTCGACAATATTAATTTAGTTTTTCTTACTCCGTTTTTACTTTATTTGGACAAACGGCTGTGCTTGTAAGTTAATTTCCTATTTTACTTTTGAGAACTGATAAACGTCAATAATTTCTACCTACATAATTGGACAGTTTAGGTAAGTCACATTTAAAATCAGTTCATGATTTTTAATTACTTTTATATCAATTAACATAATACATATTTACCCTTTAAGAAAAAATATATTACAAATGATTTTCTACTCTCCTTTCTTCCGTCTCTATCTTCCAAATATATATATAAACGTGTGGTTATTTCAATCCCTCCTTTCTCTCATCTCTGTCATCATAAATTCATTTTCTTTTATCTTTTATTACTTTGCATATGAATGAATACTTTCATCCCTCAGCTGTAATGCAAATAATATTGCAAGAGATGATGGAGGACTATTTTTCTCAAATTTTCGACAATGGGATTTTTCTTTATCTCGTAAATTTTCGTCTCTAGTTCTTTTGTATTCATTATTTCCACATTTTGTTTCCCTCTATGTCAACACAATTAAGTGATCTTAGTCAAATTAACCATGTCGGGCAATCAAACTAGATGCCAAAATTTTTAACTAAAGAGAACCTGCTAACTGTTCAACGGAAAGACTACATGAGAAACGATTTAATTATGGAAAAAAAGAAGATAGAAATGTAGAAGCAGAAGAAAGACATGAGAAATGTAATTCTTTACTATTCTTTTTTACGTGATATTTTATTATCTTTACTAAATATTTTATTCCATATTTGGTGATTCCTTATTTTATGCATTTTGTTGTAACTAAATGCTACTTATTTGGGTTTTTTTTTATACTCTTTAAGTTTTATTG